>NW_022280223.1:0-30252 GCF_004355925.1 Anarrhichthys ocellatus | reverse complement strand
CCCCCCCCCCCCCCCCATTCTTGGTCTGACCCAATGACATCACGGATGACATCATCCAGTGTATAAATAGTAGGGGTGGGGAAAAAAAATCGATACAGCATAGTATCGCGATATTTTGCGTGGCGATATTGTATCGATACACGGACGCCAAGTATCGATCTTTTATTATATAAACTATAAAAAGAAATTTTTTTTTTTTTTTTAGAAAAATCAAATCAATTGCTTTTTCAGTCCACTAGATGGTGCTTAGTTGTTTTCTGGTGAGGTCAGCAAAGGTCCCGGGTCAGCGTGATTGGTAGGAAGTTGGTCAAAACAAAGATAGACATCTGGCCTCACAACGGGGTTAAATCTGCCAACAGTAGCCAGGCTCATGGGGAGAGTGCAGCGCATAACTGTCTCTTTGCCCTCGACGTCCACGCATCGCAAGTTATACTGAGTGAATATAACTCTTATATCCTACTTATATAAGTTATAGTTCATATACTGAGTTCACACGTTTGCATTCAGTTAAGTTGGACTATGTAGTAATACAAACAGTTCAGTGTGTCAGGTGCAACATTCATGACATTGTTGGTCAGTCTGTCTGCTTGACAATCCTATTTTGCTGCAATAAAAATGATTGGAGTGAGATGAACAGACTGAAAACTTTATCTTATTAGATAAAACATGTTGACACAATTTTCCTTTGGGGACATAATTTGAAGTTGAAAAAAGTAATAAATCGCAATATAGGCCTATGTTATCGCAATACTCAGAATATCGCAGTATCGTGATAATATCACAGTATCGTGATAATATCGTATCGCGGGACCTCTGGTGATTCCCACCCCTAATAAATAGAGGAAATGGTTGGGTGCCTCCCCCCTTTAGCCTCTGGAACACATGGTGGGTATGATAAACAAACAATCGACAAGCATGGTGAGATTTATAGATGAATGTAATATGGGACAAATGGTGTGTTCTCACCCACTTTATCACACTGACATTCTTCAATATACAATGTGAACAATGGCACAGGAATTTTACTTCATTCACGGACCTTACATAACCCATATCTAATTTACGATATTGTCATTTTCAGAATTATATTGGAATATTAGTTCATGTAAAAGGAGTCAATGTTATGCACAACTATTTTGCAATTGCTCAATACTGGGCACCACCCATTCCAAACACGTGCCATGGGCCTGGTGCAGATTTCGCCATGAATCCAAAAATCATCAAACTTCGTGGATATTTTCTTTCACACACAAAAAATATATTTCTTTCATTTTCTTCCATCTATTTATTTTTTAAACACCTATCTCTTCTTTTTACACTCAACCCCCCATTTGTTTAAAATATCATGATATATGTGAGAATTTTGAGCGAAGCTTTTAAGTCTGTCATTTGTGTTACTCATGTATTGGCTGCAGGGGTAAGAAACTGAACATGAAAACTGGTTATATTGAACAGTTTAATGATTTTGATTTGCCTGAAAACATGTGGTCTGACACATGGCAACCATTTTGTTAAAATTGTAGGTTTTTCTCTATATTGTCATTGGAGTTACAGTCACTGGTGTTACTCCTCCTCCTGGTAACACCAGTAACATTCCTGTATAAATTAGCCACATAAAAGCTGCAAACAGACATGAAAAATAAAAATACATTAAAAACGTCTTCTCATTCTGACGGCCCGCCCGCGGCCGTCAGAATGAGAAGACAGAGTGATAACTGCATATTTGTGTTATGCACACAACTGCCCTGTAACGATGAGTATTAATGTGATATCTCATTAGAAAGCTATGGTTCTTGTAATTCGATTTATGCAAACCATTGCAAGATACAATAACAACAGCAGGTACAGTTAACGTCTCTGTCAAACAAGCACTCCAAAAATAGCCGATAAAATATCGCCATGACTCACCGATTATGATTCATAACGTCCCCCTTGTGCATGCTAGTCCAGCAAAAACGGTCTTGCTAGGTGGCTAAGGGTCCACTCGATCGAATCCAGTAAAATATTTAGTCCAAAACACATTAGTACGTCCATAAAGACCCACGGGGGGGCTGTTGCATCATTTCAAATTAGCCAGCAGATATGATAACTCGCGATCATATTTCAGGCATAACTTCACATTCCGTGTCAACAGAGCGGAGATTTTCATCGCAAAATGGAGCCTGCATTCCACCGGTTAGATTGACACCTCATTTGACCCAATAGGAGCTTCTATAGCCCGGCCACAGTCTGGAACAGCCAACGAGAGTCCGCTTTGAAAGACAATGCCCGCCTCACTTCTTTGGGTATAGCTCGAGCCAATCGCAACAGATCCAGTTCAAACTCCATATAGCCAATGAAATTACGAAGCCAAGGACATGCAGATTTATCAGATTGAATACTGGGAAAGTTTTCTAACCTGAACTGGAAACCATGAGTCAAGTTCCTGGGACAGAGTGTGAAGACTAAAGTCTGGTTCATGAGAATTTTCAAGAATCTGAGAAAGTTGATAATGGTTAAATATGATATTGTTAACCATACATTGACATAAATAAACTATAGTTTGAATTTCAAACATGTCGTACTGTATGCATTTTGACGTGGTGACGTGAACCTCCAAATGCGTTCCTCCAAATGTGTTTTTACGTGGCTGCACTCTTAGTAAACCACATGTAAAATATTAATTTTCTGTCATATTGTTATTCAATTTTAACTTATACTAGGTTTCATGACTGTTAGCTGTCGAAGGAGAGTCTTTTCAACCCTGTAAGTCCCAGCCATAGATAGCTGCTGCCATCTGTTGGCCAAAACAAATCTAGGCGGAAATAAAATGCTTCTCTTTCACTGTGCTGAAAACGCATTAGCTCAATGCTACTAGCACTTACGGTGATTCTGACTGATTGTGAAGAAACTTCAGAGTGTTGCCGTTGAATAAAGACTAAAACCATACATGTACTCCCAATGGTTCAATAAGAGCTGTCAGTTTACTTTGGGTACGCGATTGATAGGCGGTTTGGGCAAATTATGCAGGAATGAGAAGAGGTTTTAAGCTCAATGTTTTGTGGAATCATTAAGTTTAGATGTTATACAATACGTTTTTTATTTTTAAGGAGAAATACATTTCAGCAGATCTATACTACCTAGATTCCACCGTTTCTGTAGAATGACCCAGGGGCCACTTGAATGGCAAAGGGTCATACGGTCATTTGCACTGCATACACTAAATCTCCCCTGCTGTGATTATGACTTGTTGCTGTTGAAGACAATCCTCTCCAGTTCCACTCCCAGTCACTACGCGGCGGTAAGGAGTTTTATGTTGGCCAACAGCAAATAGATGTCAAGAAGAAGAAGATAATTCACGTTCCGTTTCCAGGGCGATTCAGTTGGCGGCTGAGAAGCGCCAAATCAAAAATCCTTACGGGATAACAA
Source organism: Anarrhichthys ocellatus (assembly GCF_004355925.1). Classification (NCBI taxonomy): domain Eukaryota; kingdom Metazoa; phylum Chordata; class Actinopteri; order Perciformes; family Anarhichadidae; genus Anarrhichthys; species Anarrhichthys ocellatus. The sequence goes on along the minus strand of NW_022280223.1, from coordinate 26,844 downwards.
CTAAAAAGTAAAGGGTCTGTGTGATGGAAGCCATTGCCTCTCAGAACTAACCGGTTTACCAACGAGTCAGTTTAATACCCCAGTGAAAAACGTGTTGCTGTTGAATACAACATGGAGGAACTCTTCAGCAAAGGGTTGCAAGTCAACGTGAGGTGCAGGGACTGTGAGGAGAGGTAAGACTGCAGAAATTGACGTGAGATGACCTATCTTAACAAAACCTAGCTTTTTATATTTCAAGAGATCTTTCTGATGTGGTTATGTTAGCAACAAGAGATGGATATACTACTAGGTGTACGTTAACCTGTAACTTCACTTTGCGTTAGTGTAACTACATTAACAAGAATAATGACCAACCTTGTGGGTCCGTGTACCTTTTGATAATCTTGTTTTATCGTTAAATCGAAAAAGGAAAATACAGAAATATCATGGCTTTTTCGTTTTAAACCAAAAACGGGAAAAACAAAAAGTACAGCTGTTTTTCCGTTTTTGATGTCTAAAAACGACAGAACCAAACTCAAAAGACGAGCCGATTTTGTTTTTTGCCTTTGAAAACACACGCAAAGCACGACAGGTAACCCGGAAGTAAGAATATTTTTAAATAAAAGTCAAGGCAATAGAATGACCCTATGCAAGCAATTGTTATATACAGTCTATGATGCAAACCCATACCAGGGTAACGTCAGAAGAAAAATAAATAACTGTAAATTAATAAACTTGGGCCGTTTGGAGTATGTAAGCAACAGTAGTTGATTAATGGCGGTTTAATATTTATTTATCCATGTACACATCGACAATACAGTTTCCGATGAATCATTGTTTGATGCAGTACAGTTCGTAATATAGTTTAATGAATGTCATTTTTGTGTGTGCAGAGTGGTTGCTGTTAGCATTGATATTTATTTTTCCACTGTATTCTGTTCCTTGAGTGAAGGCACAGCCTCTATAAGGAGATGAAGAGTAAATGTGTTTACCATTTCTACCAGTAGATGGCAGGATAAGTGTATTTAAACCAAAGATTTAGTCATATTTACCTGTGTCTTTGTTAATTATCTAGGTTATTGATACATACAATGTGCAACCTTGTGTACATCATGTATTTTCTTGTTATTTTACGTCATGGGCATGTGTTGTTCATGAAGCAATACATAATAACAATTGAACAATAAGAAGACATTTAGTTTATTCTTATTTGAAACACTAAGCATAATTTACCTACCTCATGGATTTATTTGTCACACTTAAATCCTGATTGATTGGTTCAACAGAAGAGGTCAAAGGGCCACGATGAGCAGATATAATGTTAGTCAAATACTGTGTTTTATTGTCATTGAGATAAAGAAAGTTTGACTCTAGAATATTTTATATTTTTTCCTAATCTCACAAGACAAGAGCAAAAAACAGATGAATTGGTTCTCTTTTCTTAGTAAACACATTTACTCTTCATCTCCTTATACAGGCTGTGCTCTGCCTTCACTCAAAGAACAGAATACAGTGGAAAAATATATATCAATGCTAACAGCAACCACTCTGCACACACAAAATGACATTCATTAAACTATATTACAAACTGTATTGCATCAAACAATGTAACAATTAATCGAAAACTTTATTGTCGGTGTACATAGATAAATAAATATTAAACCGCCACTAATCAACTACTGTTGCTAACATACTCCAAACGGCCCGGATTTATTTATTTACAGTAATTTATTTTTCTTATGATGTTACCCTTGTAAGTGTTTGCATCATAGACTGTCTATAAGAATTGCTTGCATACGGTCATTCTATTGCGTTGACTTTTATTTTGACTTACTCGTACTACATGTCTTGCTTTAAGTTTCTTTTCAAAAGAAAAAACCAGAGGGATTTAAAAAAAAACATGTTATTTGAGTTTGGTTTTCCCGTCTTTTCTTTTTTGAATTCAGACAACAAAATAATGGAAAAACAGCTGTGCTTTTCGGTTTTTTCATTTTTTGTTTAAAATGGAAAACAAGAAAATCATGGTATTTCAAGTATCTATTGTTAAAAAAGAAAATGCATAGAAATAAAAAGAAATGGCATGCTGTCAGAAATAAGTGGCATAGAAATAAAAAGAAATGGCATGCTGTCACAAAGATGTGGTTTATGAACAAAAATACAGTATGTCTCTGCTGTCAGAGTGCATGTTTGGCTGCAGTAAACATGGTGAGGTGCATCATTAAATCAGTAAATCCTTTGGAGTTGTCCTCTCTTGTCCGATACATCCTTGGAAGAGCATAGAGATAGTTTAGGTTGACATTACAACACAAGTTTTGGTCTAAACTAAAAATAAGCCTATCTCGGCAAAAATACATGTATCGAAAGCCATACAATTGTAACTGAACACACGGCTATGCAGTAGATGATTGGCTTTATTGCCTCCAGGAAAGGATTTCTACAGTGTCCAACAGGCTGCACATGGATTGATGGGATACATTTTCTTTAAGTCTTCTTGATTTTCACTTTAATATATCTCTTGAGATCCACAACACCTTGGGAAAAATCACACTGCTTGGAGTAGGGATGGGTTAGGATTTTATCGATACTAATACTCTTATTGATACTGCTTATCGGTTTGATTCGTTATCGATACTCTTATCTGTTCTTTATGATTGTTTTGTGAAAGAAAAAGACAATTTGCATATGCATCAGGAGGCGGGAGTGGTGTGCCTGTCTGACTGTGGACTTTCACTTTCAAGTGGCTCCTGCCGTATGAAACGGTATATACCGTTGGAACAATAGATACATACCACTCTGGGGATCGACATATGCCGCTGAATCACAGTGGCATACCATCGATCACTTTTCGATCTCGGCAACACAAAAAGGAGAAGAAAACTGGAGTGGTGGTTCCCATTTTCAAAAAGGGGAACTGGAGACTGCTCCAATTGTCGGGGTATCACACTGCTCAGCCTCCCCGGAAAAGTTTATTCTAGGGTGCTTAAAAGGAAGCTACAAACGATCGTCCAATCTCAGATCCGCGAGGTGAAATGCGGATTCCTTCCTGGCCATGGAACAGTGGACCACCTCTTTGCCAGTCATTGCAGGTCTGTTGCAGGGGTCATTGGAGTGTTTTGTGGACTTGGAGAAGGCCTATGACCGTGTCCCTTGAGGAGTCCTGTGGGAGGTACTGCAGAAATACGGGGTACCTGGGTTGTTGGTACGAGCTATCCAGTCCTTGTATGACCAAAGTAAGAGCTGTGTCTGTAAATTTGCCACAAAGTCGAATGAGTTTCCAGTGCGTGTCGGCCTCCAACAGGGTTGTCCCTTGTCACCAATCCGGTTTGTGATTTTCATGGACGGGATTTAATTTTTTATGAATCAATTTTTATTTGTTAGATTCATATGAAGGAGTTTGTCCATTTTAACTTCTTAATTTTACAGAAAAGCAAACATCCGTGTCACCATTGAGCTTCAGTTGACAAACAGTCCAGGACACAAAAGGGTGAGTAGGAGTTCTGCATAACAATAGAAATAGTCTTATCTGTATTTTGTAGTCGTCCACTAATTGGAAAAACACTTTGAGGCCTACACCTTCTACTTCAGTTCTCAGTGTAACCTTTTATATGTTTATAACAGCTTTCGGCCCCGCTCACTTAACCTCTGGTTGTTTTTGTTTGTATTAGGATCTTCTGGTGAGACTAACCGATGATACTGATCCATATTTTCTCTTCAACCTCTCTATATCAGAAGAAGATTTCCAAAGGTAAGTACTGGTAGAGCTCTATAAATTTCAATGCTCGGTGTTTGAACTCATGTCATGAACAGGTTTTCTTTAACTATCTCTAACGTTGTCTTTCTTTCTTATTGTTTGTGTAGTTTGAAAGTCCAACAGGGGCTACTGATAGACTTTGCATCATTTCCTCAGAAGTTTATTGACCTGCTTAATCTGTGTTATTCTGAGCAAGAGTCAGACAATCCAAGGTAGGAAGAAAACCACCACACAACATTACACTGTCTTACTGAATAAACCCAGCTTCACATTATATAAGGATTTGTATCACTCCTAATAATTCCATTGCAATTCATTTTCTTTTACATAAATATTGTGAGATATAGAAAAAAAGATGAGTCGATTTGGATAATAACTCTTAAGATTGGTTACATATTCCTGGAGAGAACTTGACATGCATGTGGTTGCTTTTATCAGTTGATAAAGTTTTATCTGTGGGATGGACAAAATATCAGATTTATACACTGTAGTCCAGTGAAACAACACCAGACTCTACATGACTCTTTTCTTATATTTTCCACAGGTTTCTCCTGCACTTGTCAAGTCAGTCTCCAGTGCTTGAAGGCCCTGCCAACTTCAGTGTTGTAGAGACAAATGCATTCAAACACCTGAACCACTTGTCTTTGAGGCTTTTTCACGGCTCTGATAAAGAGATTAAAGACTATCTGGCAGTGTGTCTCTCCTCTCTCAAGGTTGGCTCATTCATCAGAATACTGTAGAACTGTGATCAAACTGAGGTTTGTCTTGTGGAGGTTTGCATAGGGATCATCTAATCTAAGCATCCATAATGTTTTTCATGTAACCCAAGCCCTTTTGTCCTAAGTCATGTTTGTTAAGACATGTTTTCTCAATGTTTCAGGCAGAGAAGCAGGCCCTAGAGATGAAGCTTCAGAAGACTAATGAGGATCTGTCCAGGCAGCTGAGTTATGCCCAACAGGTGTGCTTCTTATCTACTCATTCATAAATTCACCTAGAAACTCTAATCAAACTTAAAATGTTCCACATCTTTCACATTCAACTTTCATATCCCATTAAAACCTTTCTAAATATCCAACATTGTTTGAAAACCGTCAAACGTGCTCATCAACTTTAAAACGTTTACGACACTTTGGACTTTCTTAAAGCAGTTCAACTTTTAAATTTCTTCAAGATTCAGGAAATTGTCAGAGCCTCTGAGATTTTACCAAATGGGGTGGGATGGAATGGGGGACTAGAGAGCAGCTGTAAAATCCTCTTGAAATTCAACTTGCTCTAACTTCCGCAATGTTCACTCTTTATTTGTGGTGTAACGGATCACAGTTTGGCACACATGTGAACCACGGATTAATTGCTTTTCTTTTCTTTTTTTTTACAGTTTAATCATCATAGTGTGAAATAAAGTTTTACTGCCGCTCATACTTTTTCAGGTAATACGTCTCTAAATATCTATGCAGAGTTGTAGTGAAAAGTTATAAAGCAGTAGTGTGTGACGGGATAAGGGTTGTGGACAAAATGGTATTTAGGCATTGTTAAACGAGAAAGACATACGACGACGGTAATACATCGGGCATGTCCACACATATCAAGCTCCACCATCCTGGTCTGTCAGCGACGGGGACCAAGGCACAACAGCAACAACAACTTATCACCACGGGATTTAAGAGACCGTTTGTGGCAGAACCAGATCGGGCTGAAGCTATTACCAAATCTATTGGTTATTGCTGCAGACATGAGGCCATACTCCGTTGTGGAAAACAAAGGATTTCAAAATGGAGAATATCCTCCACCCAGGGTATTCTATTTCCATGATAGAATGCCATGACAATTGAACATAATGAGAGCGTACGTTTGGATTGACAATTTGATCAACCAATCATATTTGGATTTGTAGCCAATGGGCGTATTCTTTCAGAATTCTCCCTGCCCCAGGGTATTCTAGAAGTACCACTCATGAAAACTAGCTTACTGCTAATTAGTGATTAATAGCCAACGGCAAAAATGACAACAGGTGGAGATAAAATTGACGCAGCCGGTGGAGAAGATATTATTGCGGATTTATTATCAGTGCCCTATTCAAGACGACCCTTCAATGAAAAGATGGACATTGTTAAAAAATGTCGCATAACTCATGAACACCTTGAGCTCAATCAGCTTGCTAAAGCCGGCTATGTTTGCCATTTTCAGGCTAGCAACTGGGGACGATACACTTGGCTTACGGGCTCAGTTCGACACGAGAGGCTGTACTGCTGGGAGTGCTTGTTGTTTGAGACAGACAAGAGTGCATGGAATTGGAAAGGCTACGAGAATATTAACTATATAAAAGAGGTGTAACGGTTCACAAAATTCTCTGTTTGGTTCAATACAATACAGTGGTGCCACTGTTCGGTACGTTTTCAATACAGCAGAAATGCCAAATCCTCGCTGGTGAGACTCTCAAGGGGACGTGTCTGAAGCATTATGTAGTCCGTGACGTCCGGCCGTCTGTTGTCAGAGCAACAGCGGGAACTTTGGACATTTGATTCTCAATAGCATTAAGTACAGCCTGGTTTTCCACTCCAGAGTAGGGTCTCATATCTACGGCTATAAATGTAACAATCGCCGTGGCGATTGTTTTTGCCCTGTTTGAATCAGTAGGGAACAGCTACTTAAACGCCGCGGGGAGAGTTTGTAGCCTGTGTGCTGCTGTTGGTTTTCCTGCTAAGCTAGTTTTTCCGTGGTGTGAGTGTCAGACAACACATTGTCTGTTACATGGTGGGAGTGTCAGACATGTTGTCTGTTACGTCGGGTGGTTTGCCTTGTTGAGCGCATTATATTTCCCACAATTTATGCTTCTGCATTTTCCAAATGCAATAGTATTCAAACGTATTGTTCGGTTCGTAATGCGTACCGAACCGTGAGCCTTGTACCGAACAGTTCAATACGAATATGTGTATTGTTACACCCCTACTATTTCACTAAGGCTGCACAAAAACACAGCAGGTCATCTTAGGGCAGGGGTGTCAAACTCAAAGCCCGCGGGCCGAATCCAGCCCGCCACGTCATTTTATGTGGCCCGCAAATCCGCCGCAAAAAAAAAAAAAAGTAAAAAATAAAATAATTTAAAGTTGGATAAAAATAAATAATATCCCCACAGTCAAAGTTATGAGATAGAAAGTCGAAGTTATGAGATACTTAAACACAACAGTCATAGGAGCAGCTCTTTGGCTGGTTACACTACATTTGACATGGAAATGTATTGTGAGTACATTGAAGACTACTTTAAACGTGGCTTTACAACAGATGAAATACTTCACGTGGGATTGTGCAAACGCACCCTTGAAAGGATTTTAAGCTTTGAACAAAGTTATTGTAATAACTTGTGTTTGATATTTGTCTTTGCTATTTTCTTTAATAGTTTGATCTTTGATAGAGTAATGTGGGTTTCTTAACCCTAAATTAAAAGGATTTAAGTTATAATAACAGAAATGTACTTAAATATATTTTTACATTTATATAACTGCATGTACAATATTTTTACACTTGAATCAAATGCAGAGACAGTTATTTACCAACATGTTAGGAGTAGTAATATTTACACAGTCTTATGTTTACAACAAGCTGGATGAACAGAGACCGAGAAGCAAAGATGCGAAACGGTAAAAAAAAAAATCGAGATTTTAAAACGTCATGATTACCTGGAGCTACTAGTAGAGCGAGTCATCCACTCATCACAGGGTTGGCCTGTCCACGTGTCCGAGTGTCCTTGACACTGAACCCGATGGGCAGGCCAGCTCCGTCACTAGCAGCGTATGAGTGTGTGAATTAGAGGCCAATTGTGAAGCACTTTGTCTTTTAGGTAGAAAAATGTTATACAAGTATAGTTCATATATGGGAGTGGTTGAAAAAGAATCTGTTTAATTCATAACACATGTATTTCTCTCACAGACGCTGTCTGAGAAGACTAAAGAGTTAGACAAACTGCGTTCAGAGTGGACAAGTCAGACCAGCTCTCTGTCCAGCCGTCATTGTAAGGAGTTACAATCAGAGAGAGAGAAGGCTCTAGAGGTAAGACTCATCTGCACACACCATGTTTCTGATGCCAGGTTGTATTAGCTGTGATGTGTTATTGCTTTCTCAAAGTTCTGAGGCTCTGCCAAATGTGGTGTATTCATCATTTATTTGTTTGGAACTAGGGATTAACCAATTTAACCATGAGCACGGCCACGTAACGTAATAACCATAAGAATTGAAGAATCTACGATATCTTTGGTGTTCTGATTCCTGCCTGTGAAAACGAGTCTCCTCTCCCCCGAGTCACTTATCGTGTGTGTGTGTGTGTGTGTGTGTGTGTGTGTGTGTGTGTGTGTGTGTGAGGAAGTTGTACCTGAGGCGTTGAGAAGAAGAGCTGTAAAATGTCGGAGGGAACCAACATTCCAGCTTTACAGTATATCTATAGCGAGAAAAGGCTTTACTGTGGATCGTTATTGACCAATATTCAGTAAAAATATGTGATCTGGAGATGAGCATTACAGTTTTCTATCTGCCGATCCCTGATAATGTTACATTTTGAAAAATAAATCTGTTGAGCAGGAACAGCTAACTGTTAGTATACCGTTCCATTTAGTTATATTGTGGTGCATTCAAGCTCCAAACTGTAAAAATGAGAATTCGACAATAGTAATTTACAATGTTATCATGATGTGTTCAAATATAATCTTAATATTAAGATAGTTACTCCATGGGGCTTTTATTTTGAAATGGTGGGACTGGATGGGGGAGAGAGGGGGAAAGGAGACAGAATCATAATATTTGACACACATACACAGAGGTTATTAAATGACAGCAGGGTAGGAAATTTACATATTTTTTAGGGGGCAATTTTTGCCCCCACTGACTGAAATCCAGGGGCATTTAAAAAAAATTGGGGGCACTTTTTGAAACTTGTGAAATAACATATAACCTTTGTTCAAAATAATAAATATACTTATTTAGGCTTACAGTATATGAGCAATTGTCATCAAATGGCAATAATAAGACTATTAGGCAGTAGTCTACAGATTCAAAGTGTTTTCTTAGATTTTTTTTGAACAAAAAACAAACATAAATCAGACAGTCATATTCAATTTTATTCTTATTTCTTTGTGGTTATTTATTGTTATTATTACATTTTTTTAAACAACTATTAACAATTATTAAGTCAACGATGCCTTGATTACAAGTCATTGTATGGAATTATTGAGAAAAATATTTTTGTAGCACCTCAAATGTTGTGATATTACCCATTTTTGTCCTGAACATCTTTATTAGTCATTGTGTGGAATGTTTGAGAAAAACATTTTTACAGCACCTCATTGTTTTTGCTTACTAAAATATCTTAATTGACTGTCAGTCAGGTATTATTCATTTCCAGCAACCCTCAAATCAAAGAATAAAGACACTTTACGCACAATTTAGGTGTATTTTCCCTTTAACTCACGAGATGCAGGTAGCATGTTTTATACTTAATGTGAATATAATTAATTTAATCTAATTTCCATTATGCAATATGTATACTTTGTTGGCATCTTATTCTGAAAACCAGATGTTCGTCTGAAGAAACCGGATGTTGGATGGGGCGGTATTACAATGCCTTTGCCTGAATATCTCCTAGTCATTTGTGTATGCGCGTGTGTCAGTGTGGGCCTTTCTCAATACCCAAGTTCACAAGTACGGACTTGTGAACTTTTAGAGTATGGACTTGGAGTCTGGACGCCAGGATCAATAGTTGCCATAGTGATGTAACTTCAAAGATACACATGTACACAGGCTTTTCATAGAGTTAAAACAGAGAAAAACCTGTCAAACGTTCCCATCATTTCTTTAGAGATGCATACCTTTGTTTGGGATACAAACCTTTACATACCTTTGGAAATGAAGGTTCCCTATTTGGAACTAACCAAGCTCATGGATGAACGGCAACGACATGCGTTCTGCATCAGGACTTGTAAGAAAGGTTTATGTGGTGTCTTTAGTTACAGAGCAGACTTCAGCAGCAGACGGAGCTGCTCCGTCAGGAGCTGGAGAATTCTCATAAGAAGAGCAGCCAGCAGCTCCACAGCAGACTGACAGAGCTGGAGGCCTCTTGCAGAGAGCTGACGGAGAGGAAATACAAGAATGAGTCTGTCATCAGAGACCTGAAGATTAAACTAGTGGGTGTAGAGGAGGTAAGTGGATGGGGGGGGGGGGGTGTTAACAAACTGTTTTCTTTTTACAAAAACAGTACAAACTGGCCTCTAAAATGAGCAGCAACGGTTGAGTGTGGGGCTCCCGTTCCGTGGTGTAGTTATTCTGTTATTTTGTCCACTTCTGTAGATAATACAGATCATTTCAAGAAAGATTATTGATGCTGGGACTGTTTTCCTGCTGTTATGTGTGTAGGAGTGCCAGCGTTCCAAGCAGCAGATCCTGTCTCTCAGGAGGGAGAACAGCTCTCTGGACACAGAGCTCCATGACAAGGAGCGTTTGGGGAGCCAGCTGCAGATGAGAGTGGCTGTTCTGGAACAGGAGATCAAAGATAAGGATCAGCTCATGCACCGCTCGAAAGAGGTGCTGGAAGCTATTCAACAGCAGAAGGTAAGAGCAACTTCAGCTGTGGTTTTTTTATTTGGCTGAAAAGCCAAAACAACAACTTAAATAACCCTGAGACACTCAATATCATATCAACTTCATCTATTTCAATTTTAGAGGCACAGTTTAGATTCAGAGAGCAGTTATTTTCTGCAGGCCTAGTTTTGTCCCTTTAATCCCACCATGTGGTTTACTCTGCATTCGCACCAAATCAGGCGTTGCAGCAAGTACACTGTGGGAGTGTCACTTAAATGGCCCATTTGAGGGACCCATTTGATCTGAATGGTCAACTGATTTCCTTGTCACGTGATTGGCCACCAGCAGGAGTCATAACTGAGAGACACTGAGCGCCAGCGCTCGCTGTGTATGTGTGCGCGAAATGATGAGATTACCAATCAACACGATATTGGTTGGCCTCGATAATCTCACGTAACGGAACAATATTATGAATTGTGCTCTATATTCAGTCCTCTCTCTTTCTCTTGCTTTCAATTCAATAGGCTGTATTGACATGACATTTGACATGTGTTGCCAAAGCACAATTATGAAAAACAATGAATGAATGAAAAAAACAAAACACCAGTAAATGAGATGGTGGTGGTACAATCCTGGTTGTTTCTTTAGCTGTGGTAGGAAGTGACTCTTCTACCAGAATGATATTGTATCACCCTTTCTATTAGGCTTTGGAATTTGCTGATATTTCTGTAGTTCAGTGTTAGAAAATGCCATTCTGTCATCACAATGACAGCACTGCCTGTCCTCTCTGGTAAATGGACTTGTGCTTTTCTAGTCTTCGGACCACTCAAAGCACTTTTACACTATTACACCAGTCACACACATTCATACATACACTGATGGCAGGCGCTACCATGTAAGGTGCCACCTGCCCACCAGAACACTGATGGGTTAAGTGTCTTGCCCAAGGACACATTAACATGGACTAGAGGAGCCGGGGGAGGAACTGTCAATCTTCTGATTGAAGAACGACCCGCTCTACCTTCTGAGCCACAGCCGCCCCCTCTCTGGACAGCCCGGTCTAAGTCTGTCTGTCTAGTGGTGGGTCATCCATCACAATGATTTGCATAACATGTGCCCAGTTAAAAGCAAGCATTCCCTTGGAGAACAAGCTGCAGCTAAAGAAAACGTGTCTAGGATCCTTTAAATTGTGGAAGTATTTTACACAGAGGCTCAACAATGTGGTGCTCTGTAATCTCTGCAAACTGGAAATGGCTCATTCAAGGATTCAATTTAATTCAATTCAATTTATTTTGTATAGCCCAAAATCACAAATCACAAATTAGCCTACACATGCGACATCCTCTGTCCCATGACCCTCACATTGGAACAGGAAAAACTCCCCAAAAAAACACTTTAACGGGGAGAAAAAAGGAAGAAACCTTAGGGAGAGCAACAGAGGAGGGATCCCTCTATCAGGATGGACAGAAGTGTGATAGATGTCATGTGTACAGAACGACCAAGATAACAGAGTTACAACACATTCAATGCATATGACAGACATTATTCATATAATAAGAGTAGTAAGCAGAATAGTAATGGAAAAATTACGACTACAAGGATTCAAGGATCATTTATTGTCATTATGCAACAGAGGGATACACAACAAAAGTCAGTTGTAGCCGATTTGCAACACAAGAAAAACATGACAAGCAAAACAAATCAAAAAACAGTAGTGCATTTTTTAGAATTTACATCAGAAGGAATGTAAACAACAGCAACAAAAACTATGCACTGGGAAGATAATATGGCCGACATCTTAACATTAAAAATTCAACATGAGAAAAACATTGTCTATCAACTTTGACTGATGTTTGGCCACCAAGCATCATGATGTAAACAGAGTCCACCTCCTCTGGTCCCACCGCAGTTCTCCTCTCTGTCCTGCTGTCCGGGATGAACGATGGAGCTGGGTCTCTGTGAAGATGTGGGCTCAACAGTCACTGATCTCCCGTTGCGGGGTTAGCCTGAAGTCTTATTTTTCTGCGACCAGACATCAGACAACCAGCAGTAGCCTGGGTAGTGGAGTAGCTTAGCTTCCATCTCAGCTCTCCTCCTATGTGCAGTTCTGAAAGTGAAGCATCCCGGAGCGCTTTGTCAAGACACTACCGTGTCCTGGTTCCTATTTGTCTCCACCTAAGCATGTTATTTTAGGATTATCAACACACGGAATGTTTTTGTGTTAGTAGTCACTTTAAAAAGATTTAAAAGTCGTTTCTGCACTGCTGCTTTGATGGTTACGTAACGTTCCACCATGAGTCTTCTAACATTGTTATTCGGCCGTTTTATGTTTGCTTTTACTTCTAAGTCTGGGTAAAGTCAGACATTTCTTTGTCAACACATTATACATGTGAAAAGACTGTACTCTATCATACAGAATTGTGAAGTTAAGCTGTCACCATTTTTATGGGGGGCCTGAAATCATAACCCCTCCCCTAACACGATACAATAACTAGAGCGCGTAGCATCAGTGAATAACCAGCTAGTTACAGTTAGCAACAATGGCTAATATAGATGAACAATTTGCTGAAACTAACATTAACTTGTGACAGCAGACATGCAACGTAACATTACAAGTGTGTCCGTAGTAATATCTTACATGTTTGTAAATTTGGGTACATCACATGAACCTAAAATTATAAGGTGGTTCCTGGAGACCTCCATGCTGCCGCCTTTGCCAGTCAGTGGCAACAGAGCTTCAGAGAACCGTTGAAGAGAGCAGCCAGTTATCAGATCTGTGCAGATCAACGGAACAGAAACACAGAAACATCACCGACAGAGAGCCTGATGATAACATCTAAAACACAAGGTTCACTCCGTGGTTTCAATGACGTGATAATTATTTTTCAAATACAGAGCCTTCACCGGGCATCCAGCATTTCAGAGAGAGAAAAGAGAAAACAGTTTTTTAATGAATCAAAGTTGGCTGTGTATTATGCCCAATTACTTAGTTTCATTGCAGCATGCATCTCCAGTCCATAGATATGTAGCTCTCTTCAGCTTCTTTGTGGATAATTTTGTATATCATTGTTTTTCTTAAAGGTATAACATGCAGCATTTTCCTAAAAAACTTTGTATAGACTGATGCAAAATAATCCCTCTTCATCAATATCACTTCTGATGACTAGAAGTGTGTGGTGGTGGTGAGACTTTGCCTGGATTTTCTCTTATTATTTTGCTTTTTTCAGGGCATTTCTTGTCAACAAAAAGCTTTTGGTTACTATGTGGAGGTGTAACTCCCAGTCAATCACAGTACGCAGTGTGCTGCTATGATTAATAATAACGGGGCACCACCCTGCCAACAGGGACCAATAACTAAGTCTCATAATTAGTATTCACTCAGAATGTCAATAGTCAAAGTACTATTACACATTCAGAGTGAAGAGGGTCCTTGAGTTCGAGCAACAGGCCACATATCCAGCTATTATCACAATACACATGCACAAAGTAATCACAAAAAGCTTTTCTTTAAAGTATAACAGAGTTTATTAAGTTCCAATAATAATGATCTAGTTAACTAATATCTAAACTAACAACAATTACTATACATTCATGAGCACGCTATCTAAAATCAACAAACAATCTGTGGTGAGGGAGAGTGTAGTGTGTGGGGGTCAGTCAAAGAGGAGGACCAAGAAAAAGAAAGGGGAATGAGAAAACAGCTCAGACAATGGCAGATGCAATGGCAGATATATTTCAAATTGCATCTATTACACACATGAAGATAAAGTTGTGAACACAGGCTGAATATCTATTATCAGAATCATTATAACTGTATTTTAACTGCTACTGTGTAAAGGGAATACTGCTGTTAAAAATAACCTTATTTGTTTAAAGTGTTTGCAAACCAAATGTTATTGCACTTTTGTTCATATAGTAGTACTTTTAAAATAAAAGTGCGCAATACACTAATTTTGAATTCATTATTGAATTTTGCGCATAACGATTTGATTAATCGCGATTAAAAATTGTAATCATTGCCCAGCACTAATATATATATATATATATATATATACAGTTATATATTTAACCTCTAGGTTTTTTGTTTTCTAGGAATCAATGGAAGAAAATGCTGAAAGTAAAGAACTTCAGATTACAAAACTTGAGGCAACGGTGAAATCCCTGTCTGAGGAGCTGATAAAGGTTTGTTATGGTTTAACCCCACAAGTGAACACACAAAGAAACTGTTACCCATCAGTATCCCTCTTACTGTGTCCATACAAACTGGCTTTGTGGCATCTATTCATAGATTTAATTAATGCATCGCACTCTAAAGAAAGGTTGCTGTTATTTAGCTTAACCGCATTGATATAAATGGGGTGTAGAAAATAATAGAAGCACCTGTTGGTGTAACTAATAAACTAGCTGAGCTGAGTGTATAACTGCACCTTATGTTTCAATACGGTCCATTCCAGTGTCTTACTTCCTTCTATTTCTTTTAAATCCAGGCTAACGGTATCATTAAGAAGCTGCAGGGAGAGGTTCGAGGCCTAGTTGGAAAAATAAAAGTGAAAAACACTGTGACTGTGTCACAGGAGAAGCTCCTCCAAGACACATCAGGAAAACTTGAGAATGTTGAAAAGGATCTACAGAGCACTCAGCAGCAGCTCGTCACCAGGGATGAGCAGGTATGTCTGCATTTCGCATGTAGCTTTCTTCATCTTAACAGCGCTGATGCTTTTCAATCAGGAGTCCACTTAAGCAACAAAACTCTGATTTTAAATTTACAATTATTTCAATATGCTTAATTCTAGATGGCGATGATTAGAAAAATAAACATGTTGGTCTGAAATTAAGCCTTTTTTTACATTTTTTATTTGTATGATTAATATTATCAGTCATGTTGGTATCTGCCACAACATCAGTAATAATCAGTTAACTTCCATATCGGTGCAACTTTATAAAGTATCTAATCCTAATAATCTACTTTGTATCGTCCATCCCTTCGCCGCACCCCACCTCACCTCACTTTTTCTTGTCTTAAACATGTTTACTCTGTAAATCACTTGTTTCACAAAACATCTGAAACCAAAGGGAAGGAATGTATATTTTATACTTGTTACATAATGGTGCCCACTGTCTTTGCATTCATTTGTTGACGTAGTGTTTATTTGACATACAACTATATAAACACATCTTGTCCTGCACTGGCCTGCAAACTGATGTTGCCTGGTTGAGAGGCACCAAACCAACATTACACAGGGAACATCAGTTTGCAGGCCAGTTGGCATATTAACAGGAAAGACGCGGTTTGATATGAACTGGATTTGTGTATTACAGGTTTCAAAACTGAAGGAGCAGTTGGAGACAACGGTACAGAAGCTAAATGAAAGCAGAGAGGTGTTGAAGACAAATGAGAATGGTGAGGAAGCTTGTCTCACTTAGGGGGGAGAGCCGGTCGTCCTTCAACCACAAGGTTGGTGGTTCGATCCCCGGCTCCTCTGTCCTCATGTCGTGTCCTTGAGCTCCTGTTTACAGTTCATGAATGTGAGGACAAGAATAAAACCGACTGACTTTAGAGGACCCATCAGTTATTCCGTGAGTGTGTAAAGATCAGATATGTTGTAAGACACATAACTTGTGTTTTTACACACACAAATTCAGTAACCTCTTTAGAAAATGTTGAAATTATATCTCCCCCTTCTCCCTCATTGAAAATCCAGCAGTTATAAAATGTTGTTGACTGTTGGTCCCCAGATGTCTCCTACTTCACTGAAAAGTCCATTCTCAGTGCACATTCCACATGTCCCTTATATACTGGACCACTTTGCTTCCAGCTAGTTGTGATGTCGAGGTGAGCACAGAGGAATGTTTCAAACTCTGCACATTCTGGTCAAACTTTAGAGTCAACGTAACAAGAAACAAAACAACTATTTTAACACATTTACACATTAACACGGACCCTGAATGATGTTGGGATCTGGCAGGCGCGTGTTTGGTTATCAGCAAGTATGAAAACTAAATTATTGACATTAATAAAATGATTAATATCAATACGATTATTAATCAATAAGATTATTAATAATAACGGGGCACAACCCTGAGATCAGGGACCAATAACTAAACTATAAATGGAAGTCTCATAATTAGTATTCACTCAAAATGTCAATAGTCAAAGTACTATTCCACACTAAGAGTGAGCAGGGAAGGTTTGAATTTGAGCACAGGCCAGGATATCCAGCTATAAAGCTGCTCTTTAAAGTATAACAGTTTATTCAATTCTAATAACATTGATCAAGTAAATAATATTATAAGCTAACAACAACTACTATACAATTACAAGCATACTATCCAAAAAAAACAAAACAATCCTGGTGCGCATGTGTTTGTGTAGGGGGGAGAAGCGAGAGCAAAAGAAAAATGGCGGCCGTGATCACACCACAGGAGACTACAAATTAGCAAGGAGAGAGGAAACTACCAAAAAGACAGATGTAGTCTCGTATGTGATTACGCAACGCAAAACTACAAAAATGGCCACGATTGTTTCACGGAGCAATGACGCACACAATAGAGGCTTTTACACACCACGTGTGTCTGAGATAAGCATAACAGCACAACCGATATGAGTGTAAACAATAAGGAAAAGGAAAACAAGGCATATCTTCACCGCCGCAGTAAAATACAGAAACTTTTACCTTATCACTCAGAAACCCGACCAGCGAACTCAGATTCGGCAGGCACGGCACTGGTCTTTTAACTGATAGTTACAGTTACCAACCTTACTCGCGGTGACTGATCTAAACACAACACTATTACAGCAACATTGAATAACACTCTTAAAAACAGCATTGAAACAACACAATTATTGCAGCAACAACACAACAGTTAATTTTACACAGCACTAACGTAACTCAGCGGTCTGTAAACATACACAATAACACGTAAACTTCAAACAAAACCAACTAGGTTACAACCACACTATGACTTATATCTACCTAGACAAAAGCCTCTTACTTTGAGATTGCTTCATAACGGGTGTTTCTTCGAAATTCTATCTTATTCGGGATCCGGCGCTTCACTCATTCGGTGAAGCTGCGCTGCGATAAATCTTTCGTATAGCAGCGGGAATTCTTCAGAAGTTAAGGTAATTTTCTCCCTTACGACAGGCAAATGTCGACTTAAATGGGAATGTGAGTTGTCTGCTTCTCTTTCACATCCAAAACAAGCTATTGTGCGACCAGCGAATGTAGAACTATTCCAAGGTTTTCTTAAAAACATCAACGTTGTTTGTGCCCCCTAGCATGCAAAATTGAATTGCGTGGGATGCCCCAGAGCTGTAGGTAGCGCTGATGTTTATAAGTCTCAGTGACGTCATCACCGTATCACAGGGATCCCCCTCGTCCAATGAGACCTCAGTGTTGAGTTTGGACTAAAGATTTAAAGTCTGGTGGGGTTTGGTGTGATTTAACCTAAATCAGGCTGTTGAACTGTGAGGTAGGCTCAACTCCCTTTGTTCCTACCACATGGTGAAGTCCCAACAATAAGATAAGCAAAGTTCTGATCCAGATACCTGACACACCCTGACTACTACTTCTGTCTGTACACGGATGTGTGCTGCACTTTAGAATCTGACCAGCTTTCAGTGCTAATTATCAATACTTGACCGTTTCCATACCTGATACACACATTTAGCTCAGCAGAATAATGTAGTTGGGTTTTATACCCATACAATTCCTTTTGTGACGCTCATAACTTTGAAAAAAAAATATTTAGATAAGAAATGAGCAGCAACATCTTTCGCCAGTAACCGTGTCTCTGTTATTCTGGTTCCAATGAAAACTATTGTCATGAAGCATGTAAGCAGTCCATGTGTGGACAATGTGTTCATTTGATTTCAATGACTTTCTAAGAACATCGTCATACGGCTGAAAAGCTCTGGTGTAGCAGAAAGACGTAACAGTTTAAAGATCGGTCACAACAGTGAACTGCAGCACTTCAATACTTCCTGACATTAGATCTCACACTTATGACGCATTATAGTCATTATAATACTTTGAAGATCAAAAAACCTTGTCACTTTTTTAGCACGCTCATCTTCTGTGCTATTGTTCTTTTACTACAGTTATAAATTGGCTCAACAAGCAGCTAAATGAAAAGCAGCTCTCCAGAAAGTCACAGTCTGCTGAACCTTTGGACAGGCTTTCACTTCTATCCACAGCAACAGGACTAAAGGTACACTGTAGTTCACATGAGTAGTACTGTCACACTTCACTTAAAGTACAGCAACAAAATGAATGATGCACTTTTCCCTCAGACAGGGAAAAGTGCATCGTCTCCTGTTGATCAGCGATCAGTGCAGCAAACCATCAGACACACGTGAGTATATTCTTTCCACAGTATACACTTATGTATAGACTGTACATACATACATACATACATTCATTCTAAAGAAGACTAGCATTTCACTGTTTACTTATTCAAGCTTTAAATCAGAATTGAGTTTCAAAGTCTGCTATTTTATCATGTCGGTCATGTTTGTTGGAGAATTTAGTTAAACTTTTACGATGTATGTCATTTTCACTGTGTTCTTCTTGTCCTCAGTGGAGACTCTGCAGGTCTGGATTCTAAGTACTTTGAGAGGAGAGATGATAGCATCCCAGTCTATGGTCTGTCATCTAATGTGTTTCACAAAGGTAAACAGCTCATCATTTAGAGCTTCACAATGAATGCTTTAGCAGGGAAACATGGTGTCTTCCAGCACAGTGATTTTCAACCACTGTGCCGCGGCAAACCAGTGTGCCATGAGAGATCATCAGGTGTGCCGTGGGAAAATGTCCAATTTCACTTAATCGGTCCCAAAAAATATTATTTAATTGCTGCAAATAATTGCCCATTGTTGAGCATCTGAGCCTGCAATACAGTGGCTGGCTAAGTAATAAATACTCTTCCATGCCAGTGGTAGTGCAGTAGGTAGCGCAATAATGACCGTGTTAATTTAAGATAGTAGAATTAAATGATGTGCGGGAGAGGTTGCGGTGACAAGACGAATAGCGATGGAGAAATATTTGAAAAGGAAAAATGCAGACTCTGAACTGGGCCCTGGACAACCAATTAAAAACAGAGAGAGACTGAGAGCTCTTGAGGAAGAGCTTCGTGTGTGCCTTTCTTCAGTTTCTGCCAGGATATCAGCTTTGTGTTCATCTAAACAGGCCCAGGTTTCACACTGAGTAAGGATCAACAAATTGAGAGACTTGTCATTAAATTGTCTGTATATATGCTGTATTATGCTACAATGTGTCATTTAGTAACTTTTTTGGTTGTTGGTGTGCCACGGGATCTTTTTAATGTAAAAAATGTTCCGCGGCTCAGAAAAGGTTGAAGAACACTGTTCCAGCATTAGCAGTGCAACCCCCCACCACCACCACAACCCTAAATGCTAATTTGAAAGTATTTTGATTGACACGTCCATTTTCTTTTTTTATTCTTTGTAGAGTTCTCTCGGCAAACAAAGCCCTCCGTAGCTTCTGCTTACTTCTCTGCATGAAGCAATAGCAGGTGGAGTCATGACATCACACAGAATTTCAATTCAACTCCAGGTGGAAGTGAAACCATCACAGGCTCCTGTTCCAATCTGTCACTGACATGCTGTGTTAAATTCACTTTTTAAGTAGCTTCTATTGCTGTTTTAATTTGTGTGCTGATGGTTTACACATCTATCCTCTGATTTGTGTACACAGTAAATGCTGTTACACCTTTCTGAATGGTGGGTTCCAGTGATCATGGAGAATGTATTAAAGTCTTTAAATTCAAATATACTATTTTTTCTAAAACAGTATATGAAGTTTGCCATCCTTTTGTGTTTATTTGTTGTTGTATTTCAGTTATGAAGTGTAGTCTTTAATAAAGTGTTTCCATCCTTATTGCTGCCCATAGGATTTCTAGGGTATCTACTGCTTTAAAATCTACATTTAATTAATTTCATCTCACTTCAATTCCCCTTCAAATATTGAATCTGAAAAAAAAAATGGTGCTGTTCAGTATTTGTCAAGCATGGCTATAGATTCATCTAATGCCAGAATTTGGGACTTCATTTCATTTTTAGGTGGCATACTACTCACATCTTTAAACTCAGTGGCGGGCCGTGCATTTTACACCTGGGCCTTCACTGCTGTCCTGCAGCTGAAATACCACCTTATAACCTCATGATGGCGCCACAGCTACGGTTATTATTCGTTTCTAGGGCTGTAACAATACACGTATTCGTATTAAACAGTTCGGTACGAGGCTTACAAACCGAACAATACGTTTGAATAATACTAGTGCATTTGGAAAATGCAGAAGCTTAAATTGTGGGAAATATGTTTTCTGCGCTCATGTAGGAGACAACTGTCTGTGTGACCTCTAAACCAGAACAAAAAAAACTACAACAAAAAACAGCTGGGGCTACGCAAGTGTTCTGGGAGGCTATGCTAACTAGCTTAACGGGAAAACAACAGCATCAACAAGCATTCTGCTACACACTCGAGGGCCATTCAGATATTAGATGTGAAAAAACAAATGCAGTTGACTTACCAAATGCTGTTCACTTAAAGACAAACTCCATCCTCCTTTCTTTGAAGAGTTTCATCCCAGTTAAATCCCAACTCACAAATCCGTTTCTCCTCCTACAGCCATTTAGTGTTAAAACAAAGCTAAGTAAAAAAAATAATAATCTACACCAAGCAAAATGCAAAAAATATAATTTCTTCTATATCTTTCAATTTGAACTCTCACTACTCTGACTAAGCCTCTGCTGTTAAGTTTCGTTTCACAATAGTCACGTGCTCGCCCACTGACCAATCACAGCACACGCTGCACCTCACTGCAGTGCTGCACCTAGAAACAGCTGCACGTAATGCTGACGTAGTTGTAGGCCGGCTAGCAGGCTCTGGCACGTCAAAGAATACGCCCAACATGTCAAACTAAAGATCTGATTGGCTGAAGACCATGACAATCAACAATATCGTCCCCATTTACTTAAACTGCAAAGGGATTCACCTCTCTTCTTAGCTAGAGACACGGGAGAAATCTGATTGGATAAAAGCTCTACTTAAAACAAGCTGCACTGGAAGCAGAGCAA
This sequence comes from Anarrhichthys ocellatus, assembly GCF_004355925.1. Classification (NCBI taxonomy): domain Eukaryota; kingdom Metazoa; phylum Chordata; class Actinopteri; order Perciformes; family Anarhichadidae; genus Anarrhichthys; species Anarrhichthys ocellatus. Next base: position 5,455 of record NW_022280223.1, on the reverse strand, counting down.
CTGAGGAAGACAGTAGCTGTGCAATGGGAAAATATTTTTATAAATTACAATACATGTAGTGTATTTAAGAAAAAATATTAAATTATAAAATAGCTATAACTTTGTGATTCTGTTTAGGCCAGCAGAGAAGGCCTTGCAGGCCCTGACGGCCCACCACTGTTTAAACTACATAATACAGGAAACACTGCGCGATCAGGTGGAGACACACAGAGGTAAATTGAATAACAAGTTTATTTTGCAGTTCCATTGATTACAACTATAATTTGCTCCAATCTGATTATAGAATTTGTAGAATGTGAAGATTTGTTTTGTTTGATATGATCAGAACGATGCTTTTAAGGAAGCCCTATAGCAGAGCTTAGCCGTGTTGTCCTGACACGGCAGGTCAATGGAAGAAGTTTGCACCACAAAGATTGACACTTTGACTGTTTATTTGACAGTTCTAGAAGCCTCTTGGGCTGGCGGTCAGGAAGAGACTCAAGTCCAATCCCTGGTAGGGATGGAGTTGTCCTGGGGGGTGCGGCCTTTCTGGGCCAGCATGGGGAGAAGGCCCATGACCAGCAGCTTGGAAAGGGTGACCAGGGGAACCAGTTGACCCACATATGGGTTACTCCTCACTAGGAGTGCAACGGATCACAAAACTCATGGTTCGGATCGGATCACGGTTTTTGATTCACGGATTGGATAATTTTTTGGATCGGCAAAGAAAAGAGGAGACAAATATAACTTTGCTTTAAGTGTTCTTGAATTAATAAATGGAAAGCAAAGAACAAATGCCGCGATGATACCTTGTCGTTGTGGCTTGGACCCCGTCACTGACAGACCAGGATGGTGGCGCTACATATGTGTGGACATGCCCGATGTACTGCCGTTGTCGTATATCTTTCTCTTTAAACAACCCCTACATACCGTAACAGTTTTGTCCACCACCCTTATCCCGTCATACAGGGAAGACAAAATGCTCCCAAACTTGCGACTTAAATGATGGGGGCTTCTCAAGTTCCTCCGCTCGCCATGACTTTCACCACTAAGTACTTTTAACCTGCTCCATTCATGTGAACACACTACTGCTTTATATCTGTTCACTGCAACTTTGCATTGATATTCGGGGACTTGTTACTTGAAAAGGCACAGCAGCAGTACAACTTTATTAAACTATTTTTAAAAAATACTCAATTAATCCGCGGTTCATAAATGCATCGCGGATTACCGTGAGGGGTAATCCAAACCTATCACGGATCGATCCGTGATCCGTTACACTACTACTACCCACCAACACCAAGGGCACTAGTGTTGTGTTCAGAACTGAGCCAACACAGTTAGTTAATGTGTATTTCTGCACAGTAATACACATTAATTACAGATTATTATATCTGTATACAACAGCACATTTCCAAATTATGGCTACAGAATGAATAAATAATATGAAGTGTAACAAGACATTCCAGAAGAGGAAATGGAGTTTTGGAGAGAAAACTATTTAAGTTTTAGCATGAAGTAGATCAGGTGAACATATTGGAATGTGGACTCACCGGACTTGACAAACAACAGACCTGACTCCTTTTGAAGTGGAGTAAGAAGGGAGAGGCAATGAGAGCACGTGGGCAACGGAGGGACCAACAGTGAACGAACAAACCACTCAACATCCTTGAACACAATGCACTGTTATACAACTGTACAGTCCTGAAATGGAAACCCATGAATCTTAGCTGCTCGGATCTTCATGAAATTTGTTACTGGAAGAATTTAGAAGTTACAATCTCACTGGTCTTTTTCAAGTTGGAAAATCAGGTACATGTAAAGAATGGGAAAATGTTTGAATTTGTATTGTCTTAACTCCAGAGAGATTTCAACTCCACGTCACAATGTTCTTCAGCGGATGGAGAGTTAATTTCCATACATACATGATAATGTGTGCAAAGACGGTCTCTGGTATCAGATGGGGATGTTCTCCTTGATCTTTCTCTGTCCGTCATACATTCAGTCTTATTGGGATCTTGTTAGCAGCACCAGAATATTGACTTAACAGTATATTGATGGTAGACACCTGTCAGAATAAATTGTTCTTTTTAAACTATAAACCAAAATGTATTCATTAATTGTCTTTTTTTTAGCAAGGTCTTGGACTTCTTTCCACATTTCGCTGCATTAATACATTTTTGTAATATTAACACTGAGTCCCTGTTATTTGAGCGGGATGTTGTACTGCTGATCCCACTGTGAAAACATGGTTTTTCTCATTATCAACAAATCTTATGTGCAGACCCAAATCTTCTTTGTAACAAATATTGTACGTATAGCCTGCACAGCCTGAAAGAGTTTCTTTAAAAGACATCATTGTTGCACTGTTCCTTCATCACCACATACACCGTCCTGCTGCTCTAAATACCCACAAGGGAACCAAATGTTGAATTATCCGCCACGAAACAAAAATCCCCAACAAAGTCCCTATTTCCTCCTGTTGGAGTGGAATTTGCGAAAAACTACAGTTTTTATAATAAATCAATACATTTGTGAGATAGTTTTAAAAATGTATGTCTTTATAGCAACCAATGAGATTGGGGCTGAGTGCCAGAGACAGCAGGAAGTCTGATAGGACTGAGAGACTAGTGCTGATGGCTTCAGACTTTAGATGGCAATTGTTGACAAAAAGAAAACCATAGACTAACACCAGATTTATTCCTTACGCCCATTGTTTTGGTTCCCAAGAAATGATTGTGAGACGTGTGAAGCCAGAGAACCAGAGGCAACCAGTGGCTCATTCAATAAACGTTATTTTCACGATTACCTGATGCTTTTACCACTTTACTTCCAAAAAAGTGCATTTTCCCCTTTTATGCTCTTAAATAACTTTTCAGGCTGAAAAGAGGCCAAAAGTGTATTTCGTGAAAGGAAACATGATTTTCTTCAATAAACTGTCTCAATTCAATTACAATTATTTTGTACAGCCCAAAATCAAAAATTAGCCTTAGAGGGCTTTACAATCTGTACATATGCAACATCCTCTGTCCCAGGACACTCTCCTCAAAAACTCCCCCCAAAAACATAACAGAGTTACAACACATTCAATGCATGTGACAGAAATTATTCATATAATGGGAGTAGTAAGCAGAATAATGATGGATTACCAAAAAAATTGTGAAAATTACGATTATTACTAATAACTACAGCAGTGAATTGCAGTAGTTGAATAACAATGATAACAAAAGCAGAAATGGTATCAGAAATAGCAATGCATCTACTAATAATAAAGATGGTAGCAGTGGGTGTCAGGCAGGACCACGGCAGGAGGAAGGACCAGGGTCCAGATATAACCACGATCCACAGAAACCTAGTGAGGCGAGAATGCACAAAGACTCCGGGGAACAAGCAAAGTTAGTTAGTGCATTAATGGGACATAAATTACCATAACCAAAAGCGTGATCAAAGAGGAAAGTCTTAAGCCTACTCTTAAATGTGGTGAGTGTGTCTGCCCCCAGACTGAAACTGGAAAATGGTTCTACAGAAGAGGAGCTTGATAACTGAAGGCTCTGGCTCCCATCCTACTTTTTAAGACTCTAGGAACCACAAGTAACCCTGAATTTGGGAGTGCAGCTCTCTAGTGGGGTAATATGGAACTAGAAGCTCGTTAAGATATGATGGTGCCTGAACAATTAGGGCTCTGTAGGTGAGGAGTAGGATTTTAAATGATGTTCTTGATTTTACAGGGAGACAGTGTAGAGAAGCTAATACAGGAGTAATATTATCTCTTTTCTTAGTTTTTCTTAGTACATGTGCTGCAGCATTCTGAATCAACTGAGATTTAAGAGATGTATTAGAGCAGCCTGATAATAAGGAAGTGCAGTAATCTAGTCTAGAGGTAACAAATGCATGAACTAATTTCTCTGCATCGCTTTGAGACAGGATGTGCGTGATTTTTGAAACTTTACGTAGGTAAAGAAAAGGCAGTCCTTGAAGATTGTTTTTACTGGGATTTAAGGGACATATCACGATCAAAGATAACTTCGAGATTTTTTATGGTGCTGCTGGATGCCAGAGCAATGCCATCTAGAGAAACTATATTATACAGTTTACAAAATGAGTATAGTATATTATAGTATAGCAGTGGCGGCTGGCCAATAGAGGGCCATGGGAAGTGGCCCCACCTTGAGCGCCCCTCCTTGAGCCACAAAAAAAAATAATAATAATAATAATTGTACAAATTGTCAATATTTGTGTTTTTGAAACATGGCATGTACCCAGTAATATTTGTAAAATATGATATATGCGCAAAATATATGCTTTTCCTGCACGTGGTCTTCGCCTGTCTGCATGTCTCAGCAGCGCTGGGGCCATGGAGAAATGGCCCACAGGGGGTGGGCCATTTCTCGATATAAATGAGTGACATACAATTTAGCCAATCAGCGTCCTCAAATAGATTCAGCTAGGGGCCAAAGTCGTTTGGCCCCGAGCTTGCGCGTCCTCACAAAGGAGAAGTCTCTACAGGCGAACGCCAGCGCGAGCACTACTCCTCCAAGACCCGTTTGAGAAGAGAACTTTGGCGGAGATTCTGCAGGCCAAAGAGCTGATCCCAAATCAGCCTGACCTCACAATCAGACAGCAGACTAGTGGGAAAGGGAAGCAGTACATGCAAAGCTTCCCTAGTAGCTGTACACCAGAAAGGTTTGGCTAGCTGGATGCAGTCATGCATATAACTTAAAACAATGGGGACAGATCCAGCATGGACAGTTACGGGAGTGAGGGATATGAAGCACCTGTCTGAGGAAGCAAGGAAACATGAGAACACCAGGGCACACATGGAGAACTCTGTCAAGCTACATATTAGGCAAAGTGAACATCTTTTCTTGTACATAGTTGTACATAGCATCAACATGTAATTGAGATGGTAAATTAACAGTGAAAACTCATCATAGCTTAATTTAACATCAGTATTCCTGATTACACTTCATGTTTACTTCTCCTGATCTTTATCTACTACAACAAGGTCCATAGCGGCATCTCAATAAATAAACATGTTATATTTTATTTTATAAATATAGATATATACTGTATATATCTATATATGTATTTGTGTGTTTTATATTATACTGAATATTATTATATGATATATATATATATATATACTGTATATATACAGTATTATACTGAATTCCCTGTGAGGGTGACAAAAATAAGATGTCCTGACGTGTTTGTCAAAGTGTTATTTACTGCTTTTTTCTGTGTTGGAATGAATGTTAAATATTTAACTGCAAAGTAGTAATGAGTGTTTGATACTCATGAAAATCACATTAGACTGTGAAATCAACTGTCCTGAGGTCCTTGTTTGAAGAAAATCTTTGAAACTATGTTTACTTTCACAAAATCAACTTTTGGCCTCCTCTGTGCCTGAAACATCTTTTAAGACCATAAAAAATGAAAATGCATCTCTAGGCAGTAAAGTGCTGAAAGCTGCAGA
>NW_022280222.1:455942-482416 GCF_004355925.1 Anarrhichthys ocellatus | reverse complement strand
TGAAGAACATGGCTCTTCATCTCCATTCGGTAGTGAGGTAATGTGTCCTTACAGTCAGGTAGCTCTGTGTCTGAAGAACATGGCTCTTCATCTCCATTCGTCAGTGAGGTAATGTGTCCTTACAGTCAGGTAGCTTTGTGTCAGAAGAACATGGCTCTTCATCTCCATTCGGTAGTGAGGTAATGTGTCCTTACAGTCAGGTAGCTTTGTGTCAGAAGAACATGGCTCTTCATCTCCATTCGGTAGTGAGGTAATGTGTCGTTACAGTCAGGTAGCTTTGTGTCAGAAGAACATGGCTCTTCATCTCCATTTGGTAGTGAGGTAATGTGTCCTTAAAGTCAGGTAGCTTTGTGTCAGAAGAACATGGCTCTTCATCTCCATTCGGTAGTAAGGTAATGTGTCGTTACTGTCAGGTATCTTTGTGCCTGAAGAACATGGCTCTTCATCTCCATTCGGTAGTGAGGTAATGTGTCGTTACTGTCAGGTATCTTTGTGTCTGAAGAACATGACTCTTCATCTCCATTCGGTAGTGAGGTAATGTGTCGTTACAGTCAGGTAGCTTTGTGTCTGAAGAACATTGCTCTTCATCTCCATTCAGTATTGAGGCAGTATTGAGGGGTGACCATGGCTCACTGGGTTAAGAGGGTTGTCTGGTAACCGCCAAGGTTCTACACTTCGACTGGGACGTGTCACATGTCGAAGTGTCCCTGAGCAATACACTGAACCCCAGGCTCCCCGGGCATCTGTCATTGGCAGCCCACTGCTCCCTATATACAGGGATGGGTCAAATACAGAGACAAATTACCCCCTTAACGGGGTCAATATAGTATGATAAATTAAATAAAAAATGAATGTGTCCGTACAGTCATTTGATTCTCTGTTTGGATTTTTGTTTTCTTTAACAAAGCAGGAATTATGGTCTGGAGAAATGTAGTGTCACGGGGCTCAATAGCATTAAGCATGTCGTACAGCCTGGTTTTCCACTCCAGAGTAGGTCTCATATCCACAGCTATAAATATAACAATCGCCGCTGTGATTGCTTTAGCCCTGTTTGAATCAGTAGGGAGTAGCTTTACGCTGCGGGCAGAGTTTGTAGCGCGTGTGCTGCTGTAGGTTATTCTGCTAAGCTAGTTTAGCGTAGTTTGCCTCCTAGAACAAACGTGGCTCACCAGAGTAGAATGTTTTTCTTCCGTGGTGTCAGACAGCAAGTTGTCTGTTACGTCGGGTGGGTTGACTTGTTGAGCGCATTATATTTCCCACAATTTAAGCTTCTGCATTTTCCAAATGCAATAGTATTATTCAAACGTATTGTTCGGTTCGTAATGCGTTCTGAACCGTGAGCCTCGTACCGAATGGTTCAATACGAATATGTGTATTGTTACACCCCTAGAAACCATGTTTTTAGGATCATCAAAATGGAACGATAGCTAATTCTATTTGTTCATTTATGTCTTTTTCTCTGAATTACCTCAATTCCCTTCACTCCTCCTCACCCTCTTGCTTCCCTGAATGTTCCCCATGTACTCCCCTCTAAATCTCCCTGACCCCACCTTCCATCCCAGAGGTGGTATTGCGTAACAGTTCAAAGGTCATGTTTAGTGGACCTCACTCTCACCCTCAGACTCCTCGACCCCTTTCTTCTCTCCTCCATCATCAGATGTCACTGAACATATTTCTGTGCATTTAACTTTTTTAAATTTGATTTCAAAATGTACCTCTCCGTCTGTCTGCTCGCCAATAACACACGCCTCTCTCATTTACCCATGTTCCCCCTCTCTGCCTGCTGCTGCTCCTCCACTCAATCTGTCTCATATTAAAATGATTCTCTCCTTGCAGTGACGGTGGAGGTGATGGAGAACAGCTCCACAGAGTTCCAGGGTTTCCTGTTACAGGCCAGAAGCAGGAAGGGACTCGGTAAGAAAAGAGCTCAAGAAACTAACTTCTTTAGAGGAACATAGAAGAGAATGTCTGTCATTTAGAGGAAATATGTACTGTCAACAATCAGATGAGCAGTGATGTAGTGTTAGCATGTGGATACTGTCAACACTAGAGACGTGGTTGCCATGGTTACCAGGTTAAGGCTTCAAGTCCCTGTTGGTGTCATTCCTGGAGGAGGAGTTATTGTGTCCTGAATGCCTGAAACTGCTTTGGGTGTCTTTGGTTTATAATATTCATCACTACTTCGCTCTTGAATGTTTGTAACAGGAAACGATTCTTTAGTTGGCTCCTGTCATCAAGAAATGAGATTTATCTTTACATGTACAGTGTTTTATAGAGTTACAACAACTGAAACTAGTTTGCATTGTGGAATAAAGGCTCAGACACATCACCAGGGGAACAGCACCAGAGTGGAACGATCTTTTTGTTTCCTTCTTGCAGCTCTGCTCTGGCCTGTGGGGAAGTTCACTAACATCAGCACCACCCTGTTTACTGCATTGCACTGTAACAACATGGAGGTATGTGTGAATATGTATTATTATCTACCAAAAACATTTCTTCTCAACTGTCTTTCCTTTCTTTTGAATAGCTTACTATGTTGTTTGGTATCAATGGAGAAGAACATTGGATAATAGTAAATAGGTGGGCTTGTATTTTAATCTTTGTGAGGACTATGAAGGCAAATCACTGTCAAAATCCGAGAGCGCAAATAAGATCCATGCGCGCGCGAAAACCAAACAGCCGCGCGCGTATTTTACTTTGATGAGCGCTTTTACATCACTCCGCGAGCAGAATTCACTCTCGCACGAGCAAAAGTCGCTCGCGAAGCTTAAACCCGCTCGCTCGAGAGTCTTTTTCCTGCTCGCTCACGAGTAGTTTTTCTCTTTGACAGTAAGTGGGCGGACCCAGTCGCCATTGTATCTCTACATCTAATTGGTTGCAATCCTCGTCTTTGGATAAACCGGATATCACTCTGACACAGACGCTAGTTCTGATAGAGGTGGTTTTCAATCGGCCACTGTCAACTTTTCAGACTGTAGAGGCTGATGAAATACAAATTATGTTAATAGCGTTGTTAAATACAATAATTAAAAATGTGTTAAAGTCAAGTTGCTCAGATTGGTTTAAATTCACTCCATCATTCTATTACAGACAATGTGTGTTTGATACTCAAACCTCTTGTGACAAACAGCTCAAAGAAACTCTTTGATCTTAATTGATTAAAACATGTGATCATATTTATTCATACTGTTGTGTTTACAGAAGAGATATAATATAGTTGTATATAATATGCGCAACAATTTGGACCTGCTCAAAGGACCACTGTTTGTATATTAACTGTTAAATCACTGACAAGTAATTAGTAGATGAAAAAGTATTCAGATCCTTCACTGCAGTAAACGTACTAACACCATACTGATGAAACAATAATCCACTACGAGTAAAATACCTGCATTCAAAACCTCAGTCAATGTATCAGCAAAATCTACTTTAAGTGCAGAAAGTAAAAGTACCCGTACAGTAAAATGTACATTATTTGCCCCTGACCTGTAGTGCAATCTGAAAATCTCCCCCGAGCGTCTGAGTCAGAGTGATATCCGGTTTATCCAAAGACGAGGATTGTAACCAATTAGATGTAGAGATACAATGGAGACTGGGCCCGCCCACTTACTGTCAAAAAGAAAAACTACTCGCGAGCGCGCAGGTAAAAGACTCGCGAGCGCGCAGGTTTAAGCTTCGCGAGCGAGCAGGTTTAAGCTTCGTGAGCGACTTGCTCGCGCGAGAGTGAATTCTGATGCGCGGCTGTTTTATTTTCACGCGCGCATGGATCTCATTTGCGCTCTCGGATTTTGACAGTGATTTGCCTTCATAGCGGACCTGTGTGTGTGTGTGTGTGTGTATTCTTTATGCAGAACTCAACTGTCAGTCAGGCATCAGGAGTCAAGAAGAAGAAAGTGCAGCTGACGTGGGAGGCGCCTAGCAACAGTAGCTATGGAGACATCTACTTCAGGTGGACAACGTTGCACTCACACACGCCTCCTTGCTGACTGCACTATTGTCTCAACCCAAAGGCCAAACTTCTGAAAGCAAGCGTCTGAAACCTTCATGAAGCTAATCATGACTGTGGCCGTCTGGTGGTCATTAGTGGTACTGCAACCTGAAGCGCTTGCATTGACTTCACATCCGTCACAGCAGAAATGATCCGAATCACCGGACCATGTCTGACTCTGAAGCACTTGTTGACCTCCCATACTATTCATTCATTAACCTAATGTTGTTGACATGGCAGTGCCACTCTGGTCCAGGACTACACGACATTCTGGGTCCAGCTGAACACCAGCACTCTGAGACTGGACAGCAACTCTGCAGCTGGAGTGAGTATGACTGACAGTAGTATTTATTCACCCATGTGCTGTAGCAGCTGACTGACTGACATTGTCTCTGCTTCATGTCAAACTCTGCTGATGGAACTGCACTGGGATGCTGACATGTCTCTCTCTCTCTCTCAGTCTAGGTCTTTTCCTCCTCAGCTCTGCTCTTCATCAATCTGCTGAGTCTGTCTGCCTACTGCTGAGACTGAGACACACACACAGACACACACACACACACCAGTGATTGTATAATATGAATAGAAGTGATTGTTATGAATGTGCAATGTGTGATTCCTGGCCAGCTGCTCTAAAGAATTAGGGATCAAATCTAAATTCAGTCATCAGTTCAAAAGTGGACATAAAGCTGCTGTTATAATCTTCATAATAATATAATAATCTGTGCCGCGCCACTGACCAGTGCTGGAAGTCACCGCGGGCTGGTGAAGCGCTGGGTCTCACCTGTGTATCGGCAGCAACAGAACATGTGCTGATCCGGTTGGGAGTCTGGGCGGTCTCCATTAAAAATACGTCTCCTGCAGCTGCATCGTGCTCTACTCCCGGCAACGGAGAGGACGAGGCGATGGTGTGAGGTGTGTTTATCTAATGCACCATGTTTGTTTCTTGGATTAAATCCTACCTCTCATGTTGGACCGAGGACAGACTGGGTGCTACAGTGACTCACTATCGCCTCTACAGGTACTCGTGATTTATTTTCTGGCCAGATGTTACACATTGCGTCTTCAAACATTGGACAAGGAGAGGCACCAGACAAACAGATGACAGCTCCTCCTACAGTCCGATCACATGACACTAAGTCAGAATAAAGCTGGAGTTGCCTTGAAGCATCAGGTTCTGTACTAATATTATTAAGTGTGACCAACATCACTATGATTGTCTTGTGATATAGCTCAAAATAAATCCACGGGCCAAATTAATCAAACTTTCATGAAACAAATAAAGTATTTTCTTAGAAATGAAATATGTGCGATTGTTAAATACAGTTCAGTTGGCGTCATCTTGTTGTGCGTTGCCTCTGTTCATGGCTAACAGAGGAGCTACTGTAGTTACTCTCCATAGTCATGTTGGTGTGGTCACTCTGCAGACTTTAAACATCTTGAACCAGTTCAATAATCCCACTGCTTTGTGTTCAGTGTGCAGTATGTTGGGTTTAAAGCTCAGTTTTAGAAGCTGTAGTTTTGTGTTAGTCTGAACTTATTATGGCCCTTTAACATGTAGTCAGTCGTGGTGATAGCTTTGTATCGATCCACAATTACCTTTTGACTCGTGTCCATAATGTGATTTTGTATCAATTGTAATTAAAGTTGTCTCCATATCTCACCAGTGAAGATGCTCATTGTTGATATGAACATTAACGTGTTACTTGTAGATATGTGTGACTGCATCACAACCTTTACTATTGACTTCTTGTCTAATTAAATTACACTATTACTTACCAAGATATAGATTTAGCCCAATTTGGTGTTGCAGAGGAAAATCCTAACAAACTTTATGAATCATATCTTATGTTGCGTCATCCTATTTTATCCTAACCAATATCACCATGGTTACCAGCAAGTATTACAGTCCCACATTCCTCTAACATGTTGTAATTACACGTCAACAGTTCAATCATTAGTGACGACGTTCACTGTAGAAATCTACAGTTGTTCTTACGTTACAGATACAAACAGCACTGACCGATGACAGAAACAGAAATGTGATCATGACAAGGACAGAATCTTAACTAATAAACTTCTTCCAAAAGCTGCAGTCAGGACCCCGAGGTCACCGAGTGCCTGGATGGACTCACAGTAGATGAGACAGGTACTGGTCTAGACCTGAGCCGGTTCTACCAGCACCTACACTCCTCAGGAGCTCAGAGACAGAGCTGTGATGCAGAACAGCATGCACCTTCATTGATTTATTATAGTTAACATATGTTTAATAATAGGACGAGTGCTTCCACATGTGAGCTTCGGACCCTCTGGTGACCTCTCAAATACTATGATTCCTGATAAGATCCACATCTGATTAAGTTAGTCAATTTATACTACTTAGATACTCCTGAGAGGAGGAAACAGTTTATTCAGCATTGCTTTGTTATAGCAGCTGTACCACTACGCACACAGAGAAGACAACGTCACAGAGCACAGACACACATGCACGTCACAGAGGAAGGGCGTGTACATGCTTTATCCAGTAGATCCTTTCATACGCTTTAATAAGACTAACATACAGTTTCAATTCACAGCGCTTTGTGCTGCTCTACATGCATGGACGGTATTATTGGAGACGTGACATTGCTGTTAAATCAGCCATCAAGACACATGCTGGTTCTCCATCGGCCCTGCTGGCCAACAACATAAGTAGAACCCTAAGTGATGACAGCTGCTCTGTATTGTAATTATGTTGAATACCTGTTTAATGAGTGCTATCGCTTGGTTTAGACCAGTGATCTTACACTTCAACAGAGAAACAGGAGCTCAGCTTCAGTAGGACATGTTAGTCAATGCTTTAGTGACTTTGCCCAGAGTGAGGACTTCAGGTGTTGTGAGTCCATTGAGGCTGGAGAGGAGATGCTCTGCTGTTCTACAACACCAGGGTTAGAGCAGTGACACTGGACTAACATATCCAAGAGTTACATACACACAGTGACCTCTCTTAGAGGAACAGCTGCTCACTATATCCCTCATTTGAGAGAAACGCTGATGTGTCATTAACGTCTACAGCTCTAAAACATCTACAGCATGCTTGGACAGGAAACTGCTCTACAAACACAGACATTGCACAACATTAATACACACTTGAATTATATATTATTTAACAACATCATAAGGCTTGAAGGGAAAATGGGTAACAGCTGTGTAGGGTATTTATTGTGTATAGAGGCACCAGGTGGAGGCTTCAGGATGCTTTAGAGAGGATCCTCCTCTGTTGCTCTCACTCAGGTCTCTTCCTCTTTTCTCCCTGTTAAAGGGTTTTTTGGGGAGTTCTTCCTGTTCTGATGTGAGGCTCCTGGGACAGAGGATGTCAGATGTGTACAGATTGTTCAGCCCTCTGAGGAGAACTTGTAATTTGTGATTTTGGGCTACAGAAATAAATTGAATTGAATTTATGGAACAGAGCATTCAAACAGCTGACAGAATTGGTACACTGGTGCTCCAGCTTGTGACTGTATAATGAAACATGTTCCATGAGGACAGGTTGGGCTGTACGAGGCACAGCGACATGTTATGGACATGTTTTCATGCCAATTTCAGCACCTGCCAGTTTGGGTTAGACTACTGGCTAAGGGTCAAACTGCTTCAGTGTATAATGAGTGACATCATCACATGTGGCAGCATGGTCAGTGGCTCTTGGTAAGGGGTTTGGGTTAGAATAAGTATTTTTGTTATATAGTGAAGAAGGCTACGTTACGTATGTGACGTATTTGTAGAATAAAATAATACGTCAACAGTGGTCTCCTGAGTGAGAGTCCTGTGTTTACACTGCATCACCTAGTTTCCTCCTTGACTCCCACCATAACTACGGACACAGAGCGTCACAGTTTCAAGTGGAGGGCCACTGACCAAGCTGCCGTATTTGACAACAAGCTGGATATTCAGAACTGATCACCACAGATGTCTGGGGTCATTCTAAATATTACTGAACATTTGTTCTTTCAGAGTTTTGGATATGACAATCATCACATGCTGAGAGGTTTGAAAAACATCTCCCAATGTCCACTTCATGGACAGACGGATTGTTTGTTCCGAGCTTTCGGTGCGTTTGATTAAATATAAGTTTGTAATTACTTCTAACACACAGTTGCATTATGCATTGGATGTGTTGTAACTCCGTTATGTTGTTAATTCTGTATGCATGACACCTAGCACACTTCTGTCCATCCTGATAGAGGATCCTCCTCTGTTGCGCTCCCTCAGGTCTCCTCCTCTTTTCTCCCCGTTAAAGGTTTATTTGGGGAGTTCTTCCTGTTCTGATGTGAGGCTCCTGGGACAGAGGATGTCAGATGTGTACAGATTGTTCAGCCCTCTGAGGAGAACTTGTAATGTGATTTTGGGCTATACTAAATTAATTGAATTGAAAGTATAAAGTCTGACTGGTAAATGCAGATTTGAAGACAAACTGTCCCGTCGTACAAAGATGGACATCCTCAGCCACGTGCTTTGTTCTCCACCTAAAAGCTTTGTAGATTGTTCAGGTCAGGAATATGGAAAGTATTGTTGATACAGTACACTTTAGTTTACCAGCAGTGAAGATTGAAGAACACAATCACACATCAGCTCAGGAGTTGCTACAAGTTTTAAATGATGGCTCAGCCTGGAAGTATGCTGCACGTATGTCATCATGGAGAGAGTAAAGATGAGGTTTCTATATCAGCTAGAACAGCTCATCAGTCCAGGGGATTAACTTGCTTTAAGGGTGCTGAATTCCAAATCCAGAGCATATCTATGACTGAGGGTTTGCCTCCACGCAGCTCTCAACATAGCAGCGTAGCTTATGGTTGCCGTAGTGAAGCGGAGTGCGTGCACCAGAAGATGCACGTCGAGTGGTGGTGGCTGATGCTCGTGCATCTGTGAATGTTTGTAACTTGGTGGGCACGATCAGAGACGTGACTCACAAATCGTCCCCAGATAAAAGCACGATTCACAAGTGTAAGGACAACACACACAAGGCCAGTTTGTTTGAGACGCTATAGAAACAGGAGGTTACATCACACACCTCATCCTCTGCTCAGGTACACATCACTCCTTCTTTACATCGCTAATAGCCATTTGCTGATCTGAATTTGGAATTTAGCAGCGTGAATTTGCAGACATTCCCAAAGGTACAAACACAGGGAGCGGTGAGCTGGCAGAGCTGTTTATTGTGAATGAGGATAGTTGGAGGCCGGCAGTGCACAGGGCAACATTCAGATGAATGCACTGTGAGCCGGAGGGAGGACTGAGGTGCAGTGATCACACCTCCGGTTCTGTCAAATATCTATTGTGAATACGTGTAGTTTGAAGCCTGTGAATCACTATCAACCACAACAACAGTGAAGTGCATCTGAGCATTGACAGCTCAGTGGTTCTGTGTGGTTCTACTCAGAGCTAGCTATGTGTTAATGACCTCCAATGAGTTCTGCTTCAGGGAGTAAGACTGCATCACATCAGGGGGTCTAGAGGTCATAGAGGATCTCCAGAACCGTGGCCAGGGACCAGGCCTGGGTCTCACAGCTGAACGAGCAGTACTGGCCGTTCTCATTGGTCAGCTCTGGCAGACCCTTCCATGGAGACCTAAGAAGGCACAACACACCAAGAGTGAAAAGGCATTTTTCCATTTATTGATGTTGTCATGTGAAACCAAGCAGAGCAGAAGCAGTCCTACCTCTCCAGGTGGGTGTAATGTCGTGACAGGACGTTCTTCACCAGCGTGGCTGTTCTAGCGTAGGTTTCTTCTCCCAGCTTCTTGGCAAAGTAGAGCTTAGCACGCAGGAAGTAGCCTACCGGCCACAGCCACTCCTACACACACACAACAGTATGTTATGAGCAGCGGGAAGAGTTGAGATATTCTAATGGTGCTGCACCAACATTAAAGGAAACATCCTGTCAACACCATCTCAGTCACATCTTCATCTACATGTCAGGAACACCCACGTTTAAACGCTCACTTCCATATCTTTCAACCTGGATCCTATTTTCTTTGTTTAAGTGACTTTTGGGGACAGTATTGAGAGAGAACGCTGCAGATTACAATGTAATGTTTGAGTGCAGCCAATGTACGTCATCTAAAAGTGCTATTAAGGAAGGTAAAGAAAAACAGTTCTTTATAGTAATCTGAGCCTTTAAGTGACAGAAACAAACCCTTTAGCAGCTGCCGGTTACATGTTATCCCTCAACACTGGACCAACTTTAAGAATCCCCTATTAGTCACAACTAGGATTACTGCCTCGCTGTGTATGCCTCCAACAAGCAGTCATGTTGCAGTTTACATCCATGTCTGTCCAAAATGTCAGAACCAGGGTCCAGTAGGACGGGTGTTGAATCACAGAAATATGAACAAATAGATCTGCACACCAAATAGCTCCCATTTATGGATTTAACTGCTGTAACATTTGGAGCAGCAGGCTCATCCTCCTGTCCAAAATGTCATCACTTCATCGTTTCATCCCAGAAAACATCTTTGTAAAATTGTCCTAACTAGCATATCAGTTCTTCAGTTATGATTGTGAGGTCACAGTGACCTTTGAACTCCAAAATCGAATCAGTTCATCCGTGAGTCCAGATGGACATCTGTGGCGGTTTGAAGAGAATACCTCCAGGCGTTCCTGAGGTATCGCATTCATGAGAATGGAGCGGACGGACGCACGGACAACCCGACACCCAAACACATGGTGTTTTAATAATACATTTGTAGCATGACATTTTTGAACAGCTGACTATAAACTATAGTTCAAGTTGAAGATGTATGGCTATTTGTGAAACAGAGTTTACTTCAGCTACCTGATCCTGGTCGTCTAGAACAAAGACAAACTCTTCTTATGATTGCTCTGTTATTCAGGGTGTGTCTCACTCACTGGTCCTTGGTGGTAGTTGAAGCCTTTTGCCAGGTTGTAGTTGTCGTTGTCCAGAGCGTTGTCATAGACACCACAGTACACCATGTCACTAGGACAACACAAACACGATATCAGTATGAGACGGGATATAGAAACAGAAGAACTACTAATCCTCCCGTAAACTTGTCATTAAGCATTCCTTTAAGCTGTTTTTACATTTACAAGCAGGAATGAATGCAGTCGTTCTACCACGTCGTTCAAAAGAATTCTTGACAGTATGAAGATATGTATATTACTCAGGGTCAAGTGTCTTCATTCCCAGCGGTCCCAGGAGTTTCTCCTCAGCCACCTCGAGAGCCTCCCAGGCTCTTTCCACTGTGAACAGCTCTGGAGACTTTAAAAACAGAGATGGTGTGAACCGGCCAATCGTCTCTACGTGATCTAGTCACTCAACAGACCTGTTAGCCAACTAGAAAAGTGCCTTCAGTAGAGGTCCTTCAGTCATTAATGTGCACAAAAAATATTAGGCTGAAGGTTCCGAATAGTGTGCGAGATTAGACCGTGGACAGACAGACAGATGCACGTAAGAGACACACACATGCAACCACACGCATGATCTCCCCACAGGCTTATGCCTGATGCCCATAAATAAAGTTACAGATTATTCAGGTGTCAGCATGTCTCCTTACCACCACCATGGCAATAGTGAAGTTGGGTCTCAGCTGGTAGTCACACCAGGGGCTGGAGGCTCCATAGCTGTCCTTATAGATGCCTTTTTTGTGCACCAGGTCAGGATGCTTTTCATTGGGATCATGTGGGTTGCCAGACACCCAGTAACCTGGCTCAAAGGACTGCTGGAGCTGCTGGTTCCACTGGGAGTACGAGATTAACACTTTTTTACCTGGAACACAATGGAAAGTGTTCATTACACATCAGTGCTGTAATTCAGAATGAGTGAAGGAGACCTTTCTGTATCTGAAAATAAAGGTAAATAGTAAAAATGGTAAATGACGTGCAAGCATGCATGCGCACAAATAAACATGTTTACGGACTGGTAAACAAATGTTTCACATTTCCCCGCTTCCCGGCTTGAAATTTGTATTCAACTAGCGCTGTTGCGTCACCCAGGACCGCCACAGCTCCACTGAAGATCCACCTCTTTGCCCATTTTTAGGGTTAGGCAGTGTCGTCGCTGCCAAGATGGCGACGGCCGGAGCTTCACAAGGCTCTTAACAAACAAGACTACGTTCGTATCTCATACAGTCTGTGATCTTGCCAAAGAACACTTCTACATGCAGACTGGAGAAGTCGCTCTACCTCCTGAGCCACAGCTGCCCATTGAGTCAGAGAGTGTGTGTGTGTGTGTGTGTGTGTGTGTGTGTCATACCATCTCGGTGTACTTTGGCTCCATCGTAAGGGAACAGTCCTTTGGCATGTAGCTCCACAACCCAGCGAACAGCTGACTTACTGAGACCAACTATTTCCACTGCGGCTCCATCTCTGGACACAAAAGGTGACAGACAACAAATTATATTCAATTATTTTCCTGATTAATATAACATTAAAAAAACATCATAAAACAGTGAAAAACAAACGTACTCGATGACGTAGAACTGAGGAAAACATTCTAACAGAAAATGGCTGTGTGTGATCAGTGTGTGTATTACCTTGGAGTTGCAGGCATGCCTTTGTTCTTCGCTTTGTCACTCTCTCCCATTTTGTCCATCCATGTGCCACAGTTAAATCGGTTTCCTCCCGTCACGAAACCTGTGGCTGGATCCACTTTAGCAAACACGTTGAACCCTGGAAAGAAAGGCAGGAGCTCCGCAATACTGTAGTTGGTGTTGAAGGACAGTTAGAAAAGCTGCTGGTGTTAACTTTCCCCTGTGGCATTGGGCTCTGTGCATTATCGCTTCCAACTGGAATAGAGTGTGGATTGGGAAAAGTGCATTCATGGGATACTAGACTGATGCTGAGCCTAAATTGTAGTAAGAATGGAAGCACAAGAGTGTTTGTTCAAATGTTATAGGTCTGCAGACACGGAGGGTATCATACACACTGTCCTACCTTCATCTCTCATGTGCATGTCTATTTTGGGTCCAGCATTTCTCTCTCTGTAGGAAATTCCCTCTAGGTGGCGCTGCAGAGCCTCCTGGATCACATCATACAGAGGCTGCTCCTGCAACACACACATGAATATATACCGTGTATCTATATGTGTGTGTGTGTGTGTGTGTGTGTGTGTGTGTGTGTGTGTGTGTGTGTGTGTGAGTGTGAGTGTGAGTGAGAGAGAGAGAGAGAGAGAGTGTAATGTTCTACATACCACCTCTCCAGGTGTCATAGGCTCACAGTCATCAGTAGGGTACATGCGTGTGACAGGACAGTGAAGGATTTCATGGCCTTGAGGAACGTGGGTCGCATAGTCCTGAGAAAAAGCAAACAGTTAGAATAACTAAGCAACAAAGTACAACATGATATTAGCTCATATATCTATGCAAAAATGCATAACTTTCCATAACCGTTTATTTGAATTATTAGGTTAATGAACACAGCCACACTCCTACTCTAACTTATTTTAGGGTAGAGTTGGGTTAAATGTATCGACGCTCCTTTAAATTGATCTTGACATGAATTTCTAAATGACAGTGTCCTCATACCTGGACGCACTGCAGCCACCACCACACAGCATCGCGACAGTTGTATCTTGCACAGCGACCCTCACCCAGCAGGTTGGGGATCAAACCGTGACGCAACGTTCCCGCAAAGGCCAGGATGATGTTACTACGGAGACCAGAGGACAGAATGGTTCATGGTAGTGTTTAGTTACAGAAGGGCAGGCCGCCAGAGCAGCTTTAAATAAAACACAAACGTAAATGTAGTCTCCCAGAGAGTACACACACATGCATACTGTACATACCGAGCCTCAGAGTGTGTGTGTGTGTACTCCCAGTTAGTACACACACACATGCATACTGTACGTACCGAGCCTCAGAGTGTGTGTGTGTGTACTCCCAGTTAGTACACACACATGCATACTGTACGTACCGAGCCTCAGTGTGTCTTCCAGTGAGCAGCATCAGTCCTCTGAGAGCGATGAACGTGTCTCTGCCCCAGCAACGGAAAATCCCAGAAGAGAAATGAGGGAGACCTAAAGAACATCAGTTATTGCATCAGTAGATTCAGCCAAGGCCTGTCCACCTACTATATCAAACATGATAAATATTTGATGAGTAACTGCCCCGTAAACTAAATCTGGTGAATCAGTGTTGAGGACTCCTACGCTGTGAAGAGAGTGTGTAGATAAGTTCTTTCATTTTTCCCATTTTGCAACTCGCCACTTAGCTAGCTAACGTTAGCTTGCTAATTCCAACATGGTGACAATTCTCTGACATCAGGCAACTGATAACAGACAGTCCCTCAAATGCCATATCGCTATCTTCCAAGCTACAGGCGCTGTCATATATGTTGATGCTGCATCAAGACTGTCATACAGAAGTGGGAGTGATTATATCTCTCACCCCATGCCCACTGTTTTGCATTAGTCCAAAGTGTGCAGTGGTAAGACTTAGCACAGACCCGGGGATGAAGGTACACTTTAATTTCATCTACATCTCACACTGCTGATTAAAAAATATGAAATAATAAATGAATTCTTAAAGTTTAAACTTTCAGTTTACGTAGTCTTAATTTCATCCATAGAGCCACCATTAAGCATCTGTTGCTAGGCTACCTGCAGCCAATGAGACGCAGCACTGCTCCTTCTGGCCTGTGATTGGACTGATGCGATAGGGAACGTCCTCCATTTGTGTGGAAAGGGGAGGGAGGGCGGGTAACTGTCCGACACCACACATCTGAACTGAACCCAGCGCCAGGTAATGAACAAAGCTGGAGCCGTTCTGGATGAAACTGTTTGGAAAAGGAGACAGGAAGTGTGCTGGTTCACAATTTCACTTAATGCAACAAGTCAGTCAGTAAAATTCATAGTTTTAGATTTGAATTTCAGATCTGAAGAAAGCAATTTCCTACCTGGACATGAGTTTGTAAGCTGCGTCCAGGGCTGTAGTGTAGGTTGAGACCAAGATGGCATCAAAGTAACAGGGGATGAGGTAGCGTGGGATGTGCTTCAAGTAGTCAAACATAGCTCCCAACCACTGACCCACCTGCAGACACACAGTGACACAATCAATACTCTTTCAGAGTCCACTTCAGGACTGTGAACACTCATCAGAACTAAGAAGTCAACACCCACTGCCTCGCTACGTTAACTAATTCAGTGCTGATCATTTGGTAGCATTAGTCCAACAACCCTTCACCCATGTTATGCTAGAGAAATGTAATGAAGTACTTGAGTACAAATCAAATTCTTACAGATATGGGACTCAAAGAATATTGACGTCCTCCTTCTTATTCATACTGTCCCACCCTGCTCACATATTAGCCTCTATGACGATGGAGCAGCAGGAACAGGTGTGTGGCTCTGAAGCAGGGGTCACCAACCTTTTTTTAAACTGAGAGCTACTTCAAGGGTACCGAGTAGTACGAAGGGCTACTTATTTGATACAAACTTCCTGAATAACAAAGTTGCACAGATCACCTTTTAATAATAATATATGTGAAGAGACTGTCTGATCACATGTCAGTTAATTATTCCTCACAATAATTATTAAGAATGATTTCCACAACAATGATGGTATAGCTACACATATATATTGAAACATGCACCTTTTATTTCTGTTAATCTGTTTCAACATTTGAAAGTCAGAGGTATCACATCTGTGATATTTTTGTATCATCACATGATCAAAGCCGGTTACTTTTGCACATAGCGCCTGCTGGTAAATGATCCAGTGGTAATGTAGACATTTTGCGAAGTCTGGGTCACCTTTGCATTGCGCAATGAAGCCTGCATCCCGGCCCGTCATCGCGGGAGCCCCGTCTGTTGTCGCCGACACCAGCTTTTCCAATGGTACCTTTGTCTCCACGAAGAAACTAGTAAACAGTCTCGTCTATAGCCGAGTGGGGGATCCAACCCTCCGAGGCACGCGAGCGTCTTTGGGCCCCCGCGTTCAAACCTCTAGTCTGGGCCTTTTCGGGCGGATTGCGTTGCCTCGCCTCTACCCCCGCCACCCCTGAGTTGTTGCCCCGCGGCCTGTTCCGAGGATTTACGGACCTGATGAAGGGGCGCACTCGCGGCGCGCGTCTGGCGCCAACGGGAAGCGCCCGCCATTCGGAACCTGAAAACCTAGTGCGGCGGCCTCGTCCTGGCTGTCCACCGTGCGCCTCCAGGTACCCAACTCCCTTATGACAAGAAATATTGTCATTTTAAAATCTACACTAATGCAAGCGTTTTCGATTAAAAATGAACAGCAACTAAAATTTTAGACGGAGCTCCATGGTGACTAGTGCTATTTTTAGAACATGCCTTGCGGGCGACTCACGTGGTCCCTGTGGGCGACAGGGTGCCGGCGGGCACCGTGTTGGCTACCTCTGGTCTAAAGGCTCAGCTCACACAGCTCTCAGATGATTCTCTGTTACTCCGTCTGCTGTCTGGCCATGCAAGTTTCAATATTATGAGAGATTGATGCTTGGAGCTTGTTCAATGTTCTGGCTGTGATAAAGTGGATAAAGTGGCTTGTGTCGGCATAGAGCAGCAGCACCCTTGATTCTTGGGGTTCTTTGAGCACCAGAATACTCCCTTCACCTTCATTGTACTGGAATCTCAGCAGAAATATCACTTAAAACCAAATCTATCTGAATGATTAGATACCAGTAGAAATGTAATTTGGGTGAAGTGGCTGTGTGAGGCTGTGTAAGCCTGACCTGTGCCAGAGGTCCCTCTCTGCCTATCAGCCGGTTGGACACAAAGTCTATCAGCCAGTCCCCTTGTCTGAGGTTAGCACACACAGGATGGCCAAGGTCATTGTTGGGACGGAGATCAGCCAGCACTGACATCAGACCTGCAGAGACACAACAGCAACTACAGTAACACTCCTGTCATATTGGGCCAGTTATGTGAGGAAATACCAACGTCAAATATCAGTGAAACAAAACAAGCATGCCAAGAGGTTTGGTCCTCCTTCAACTGCCTTGAAGTGAAAGTGCTCTATTTCTAATTGAGAAAACAACAAACAGTGTGTGCAGTTATGTTTCTTTTCTTGTTGCTTTAGAATATGTAAAGAAACTCCCTTTAACAACTTAATGACTTGTTGCAAGTTATCTTCCTTCATCTTTGCTGCATGTTCAGCATAATCACAAAGCAAGAGTGTGTGTGGAGTGTGCGCAGGCACAGGACTATTAATGCTTTGCAAACAAGCAAGAAGTCTTGAGTATAATAAATAGTCTTTAATATCACACTAACGCATTTCAGCTGAATGCTTTTATTCAGCAATGATGTGTCAGTATGGATTCACATTACTCTATGTGTGTGTTTGTACTTCAGGAGTCTGAAGAAGAGCCAAATCACTGCAGCTATGTTGGAGGTAGAGGTGCAACGTGTACACGGTATAGAGAGTACAGAAATGAGTATTGGGCCATGGTACAATATAACGCTGTCATGATGTGTTCAAATGTAATCTTGTCAATTTTAGTTTTTGGTGAGAAACTTCAACAAATAATGTTACAGCAATATGAAATAGATATAATGAGCTGTTTAACGTCCTAACACCGGCTCTAAGCAGCTTATAATAAGTCATTAAAACTACTTATGACAAGATCTGTATTAATCAGAGCAAGTTGTTAAATACAATACAATCATTTATTTCCTATTAAGATAACATTTAGAACAGTTGTCAGTTTGTATTGACTTCGGGATGGTTGAAATGATGCCATGATTTTGCCATAGCAGTGCTCTACCCCTTCAGAAGCATTTATAGTGACATCTTAGGAACAAGGAATATACTGTGATATTAACCTTTACAGTTCAAAAATGATACATTGATTGAGATTTTATATATATATATATATAAAATCTCAATCAATGTATCATTTTTGAACTGTAAAGGTTAGTATCACAGTATATTCCTTGTTCCTAAATATCTTGTTCCTAAGATATTTATATATATATATTTATATATATATTTATATATATATATTTATATTTATATATATATATTTATATTTATATTTTAGGCCATACCACAGCCCTTGTTGGAGGCAGCTAGCTTAATGAAGCCTTTGTTCTCTGACTGATCTTAACACCAACACAAAGCTACAAAGAATGTTGTGATGTTCTGTCTTTAGCACTTGCTCAGTTTTTGAGTATAGTATAGCTTGTTTCAGTACACTGTGAACTAGAAACTATGTATAACTACCTTGTAGTCCAGCATATTTGAGGCTGTCCCATCCTGGGATACTGTAACAGCCTCCACCGTCTTCTTGTTCTTCTGAGTCACAGCGAAACAGCAGGACATTTAGATCTGCTAGCGTCAGCTTGGACATTAGCCTGTGGATCACACACAGCTTTCAAATAAACAGTTCATACGTCATGTTTTACCAAATGAGATAATGTACATAGGTGCTGTTGTTTTCATATCAACATCTATCATCTTGGGGTGGCCCGTGGTATAGTGGTTAAAACGGTTTACCTCACAGCAAGAGCTCGGTGTGGGGTTTGCATGTTCTCCCTGTGTTGGTGTGGGTGTACCCTGCCTGTGCCTTGTGTCCACTGGGATCGGCTTAATAAGCAGGGATCATTTCATTGGTCAACACTACACCAGTCATTCTATTGGTTGGGAATTTTGGGCCAGATTATTGCACAACAAATCGGAGAGACAGAGAAGCAGCCTGATTGTCAGGAGAAGGGCTGAAGCTGGAGTGCAGGAAATCTGTGCAAGCAGCAATATATCTGAGTGCAAGCATACAGCTTCAGTGGAAGCAGACCAAATCCAAGCACACAGTTTGAGCAGAAGGGTCGCAAATCCAGGTCCAAGTAGGGTCTATTGGAGTAAGTGGACAGGCTTCTAAGGGGACCATTACAAAATGCAAACGGGAAATCAACATTCCCTCTAAATGAAAGACAACACTCTTGATTAAAGATAGGAAATAAGTTCGGGACAAAAACTTATGTCTCATTAGGGCATGACCCCATACACTCATGTATGGGGTCATATCAGGCTCAATATTAATGAATGCACATAGAAGAATTCATAAATGCATTTTGTGATTTATATATAAATTACTCAATATTTTTCAATGCAAAAAAAAAAATTGTGGCAAAGGGTGGGAACCTGGGAAAGGGGTGGAAAGGAATCTGTAGGAAACGACTCCACAGCTAGCTTTGGCAAAATGGTCCAAACATCTGCCTTCTGCACCCCAGACAGGTGTTGAAACAGCAAAACGTTGACAGATAAGTCTGTAAGGATCCCTAAAACAAAGCCATACAGCATCTGGATTGAAGTTACATCCACATTAGAGGAAAGACCATGATCGCGATGGACCATGATGGAGAGATAGCTCTTGCTACTACTGACAGTGGCATGTGAGTGGCACCGCAGTGGCAAGCCTTTGAAAGCATTGACACAATTCGCTCAGCTGTCATATTACCAATCTATCAAAGTAATACAGGCTGATCATGTCTCCTCTGACAAAATAGTGAGCTGAACAAAGTGCGTTAACGTTTTACTGTCACTGTATGTACCCAGCGTTAGTGAACGTTAGCGGTTTCTCTGCTAATGAGTCTGGCATACTGGGTATAATAACATTCTGTTTGGCTTTCAGTCAGAGTTGAGGGTAGCAGCACTACACACACACAGCTAACGTTAACATTCGTAAACACTAGCATTAGCCAGCTGTCATATTACTACTATATCAAACTAACACAGGGTGGTCTTGTCTTTTCTGACATAATAGTTCATTGTAACATCAACACTGCAAGCCAAGGCATTGATTCCTTATGACAACTTTAAGTAAATAAGTTAGCTACTTGCCAACTTCACTTAGCTAATGTCTAATAGCATCGTGTATGCCTTCAACATAGATGTAACCTACAATCCAGTTGCTTTATCCTTTTGTTTGTTGATTTTTTGGGGGATCTCTACAGACTTATCTGCCCACATTTGATTGTTCCACCACTTGGGGGGAGTTGCACATGTCAAATGCTTGGACCATCAAAGTTTAGGATGTCTCCTCCTTTCACTTTCCACCCCGTTTCCTACCTGAGAATGACGTGAGAGTATACCCACGTGGGGGCACACATGTGATTGGTTGAAAATGGAGGAGATATCTGATTGGCTACAAATAATTCCCGTTGAACAAAGTGCATTTGTGACTCGAAAGACCTACACACAAATGCAGTGAATGTTCAAAGTTTGTATATAACTTAAACAACATCCAAATATGTTTTTGATGAAAATTTGTGGAGTTCTATTACCTGTTACCACTCCGACTGCCCACCCGCGGCCGTTGGAGTGTTAATTGTACATCTGTGTTATGTAAACAACTGCCATTTATAGGTAGGCACTGATGTCACATCTTTTTGGAAAGCTAAGATTCTTGTAATTCGATTTATGCAAACCATTTCAAGATACAGTCACAACAGCAGGTACACTCAACGCCTCTGTCAGACCAGCAACCCACAAACCAATCCAGTAAAATATTTAGTCCACAACATATTATTACGTCCATAAATACCCACGGACTGATGTTGCATCATTTCATATTAGCCGGCAGATATGCCTAACCATCTATGTATTTTCAAAAGTAACTTCAGTTTGCATGTAAACAGAGACACTCTCTGGATCTCAAAATGGCGGCTGCACTCTTGCCTTTAGATTGACACCTCACTTGACCCAATAGGAGCTTCCATATCCGGTCCACAGCCTAGAATAGCCAACGAGAGTCCGTGTTGAACGAAAGTGCCTGCCCCTCTTCTTTCGTGTAAAGCTCGAGCCAATTGCAACCGCTCGTTCTGATGACTGACGCTTCGTATAGCCAATGAAATTTCGAAAACAAGGATATGCAGCTTCAGGGGTTAGATTTAGAGGCAGAACGTGGAAGTCACCTGCGTAACTGCGAGTCAGGTCGCTGTGTCCGTGAGTTAAAATCAAAGTGTGGTTTTTGAGAGTTTCTGAGAATTTAGGAAAGTGAATAATGGTGAAATAACTTATAGATAACTGTATTTAGACATGAATAAGCTTTAGTTAGAATTATGAATACACATTTCAACACAGCCTAGGCATGTCACCATGGGTCCCCAAATGTCCTTTTTTGGAAAGCGCCTGGAGCCCTAAAGCGCCCTTAGTAAAACGTGTAAAATATTAATTTTCTGTGGTGTTATCAAATTTGAACCTGGACTAGGTAAGGCTTCATGCTGTGGTCCCATTGTGTTTTCCAGCTAATAAGTCCCAGCTATAGTCATCTGCAGGCATTTGTTTGCAAATAAATATTCAGGCGGAAATAAAAACCTTCTACTTCAATGTGTTCAAACTTATATTACTCAATGCCAGTAGCACTTACAGTGATTCTCACTGTTAGGGAAGAAACTTCAGAGTGTTACCTTTCAAAAGAGACCAGAACCATGCATGTACTCCAAATGGTTCAAGAACAGCTTTCAGTTTACTTTGGGTGTGCGTTGGATAGGTGTTTTAGGCTCATTTTACTGGAGTGGTAACAGGTTAACAAGAAATATTTGAGTGTGCATCAGAAATATATTTGCGAATCAATGTTATGTGGATATTGTTTACATTTATATATAATGATAAATATTTTTGTGTGCATTGAGAAAATATTTTGGTGGAGAGTCATTTACATAATACAAAATACATTTGTGAATCCTTCTATGTGGATTCATTAATATTGATATTAATCTGACCCCATGTGTGTGAGCATGTGTACTCACTGTGCCAGCGGTTTCTGCAGTGCTTCTGGTGAGTTTTCATCTGCTACACTGCCTCTCCTGTATTTTGGGCTGAACTGTGACAGATAATACCTCAGCACCCCCACCAACTTTTGGGCCTTGGGGTCCAAACTAACCCTGTGAGGAAGAGAGAGTGAAAACGTATGACTAACAACTGATCCAAATGCAGGATGCTAATAAATTAGCTTTTGATCAACCATGGAAAGAATGATAAATGTGTCTTGCGATGTGTCTTCAATGATGATGTGAATACTGTACTGATGTGATGGTGTGTGTTGTTTACCTAAAGGCAATGATGCTGCCAGGCGTCAACTTCTGAAAGGTGATTTCCTGCACGAACTCTGATGGACCTTTAGATGTCACTTCAGCTTGTTTTACCACTGTACTCTCCTGTAACTATATAAAATATAATTATTTTATTGATATGCTCATTCATTGCAAAAATGACCGTGATACTTAAAGTGATCATAGCGATATTTACCGATATATGCTCCTTTATTTCCACGGTGTATTCTGGCATGCCGTTGATGCAGTTGTCATCCTTCTTGTAACTCTCTGAAGGCCTTTCCACTGTCCTTGCCTCCAGCACCACTTCCTCAATCTTCCCTTGAGAGAGAGACGGAGAGAGATACTCTCAGCATTGGTAGAATTTGTTGTAAACTAACTCTTTGACAAAATCATGAACGAGTTGAGGAACAGATATAGTGTAAGAAAGTGCAAGACACACACACACGCATACTACAAAGATGATGCAACAACAATACCTACAAATACATGTTTGATTTCTGATATAAAAGGTGATGATGTTATCGTCATACCAGGTATGAACATGGGTGGGACGTTGGTGTCGTACTGGTGGGTTTTAGGGTTCTGGAAGGCTGTCCTGCACACTGCCACCACCGACTGGTGAGTGCTGGGACAGTGTCGAGTAACTGCAACAATATCTGCATCAACCTGGTCTACAAACACCTGGAGAGGACAATGATTAGAGATTAAACTTGGACACGTTGTTCACTGATAAGTGATTTCTAATGGCGGAGACACTGAATTCATTGATGTATGTAAAGTCGACAGATGTTATTCATTCCCTAGGGTACTTTGTGGAGAACCTTTTCTGACTTCAGTAAAGGTGTGCATTGGACAGAATATTCAGAGCTCGACTGGGTGACAGACTTCAGCTGTTCTGCTTTACACAAAGATGTACTCGTATGACTCAAAGTAAAGGCCCTATTGATTAACTCCATCCAAAGAGGAAGCTCAGGATGAGACTTGTTTTCCACCCAAATACTTCTTTCTGTCCAAGTACGACTTACAGTTTAGAGGATTAAAGCTTGCAGCTTTTCAAGTATATCAGCTCTTTAGGTAATACAGTTCAACTTTCAACTCTAACAGCTTTAAATCCAGTGTTAGAAGTGCAGTGCCATGCATGTGTGCTTTAAGATTTCAGTATTTTCGACAATGCTTTGTAATTCATTTCAGCTGTCAGCATTCAAACGCATATTGTGCAGAAAATGCCTTTTCTAGTTTAGTGTACTGTTCAGCTGTGAAATTAGAAAGTTCATCACTTGGCTGTCAAGCCAAAACCGAGCACAGCCCACCAGCTGGCTTCTGCTATGTCTTTCTGTTTATTTGCTGGATTTGGGGTTTCTCAACCATAAGAAAGGTAGTGCAAAAACACAGGGCATTCAACACCAAAGAGCTCAACAGATATCAAAACTTCTTTCCTCTTTTTTAAACACCTAAATCAGATTGCAAATTGAGCTGTTGTTTCATTATATTAACACACACATGGGAACTACATTATTAGTCCAGTAATGTAACTTGAACTTTTGCAAAAAAAAAATTTTTAAAAATTGCAAAAGCTATTTTACTTGTATTGCACCCTTAAAGGTATCTATCCCTTTGTGACATACACAACGTGTAAATGAATAAACCGAAGGGAAAATCTTGAAATCTGGGAAATTCTAAATGGCCCCCATCCACCCTTGTGACAATAAATATTTCATATTTCTGTTCTGTTGCATTTGAAAAAAATACTTTTAATTGATGGTTAGAATAAGATCAAATCTGGGCAGAACAAAACTCGATGTGGGTAGATTAAGACCAGATGTGGGTAGATTAAGACCAGATGTGGGTAGAATAAGACCTATTTGCATCAAGTAAAAAAATATGTCATGATCAAATCTAACAAGCACAACAATGTTGTAATGCGTAATGCTTGTGCGGTCACTGAAACATTCCTTCAAAGACGTTTTTGGTAGAATCACATTCAGACGATTTTCAAAACTTTACCTTCATACAATTCTGAAGGACTTCTTTCTCTCTTTCAGGACATATTGAGGATACAAAATCCATTGAGTTTGTTTTTGTTGCCATTTGTGCGAGGTCGACCCACATATTTAGGTAAAATGTCTGGACTACATGGTACCTGCATGAATCCCTGAGAAGCCAGTTCCTGGTGCAGCTTGTTGAGTGCCAGTTTCCCAGCTATGATGCCAGTCTGGAATCCAACCTCACCAGTGGAGGTGGGGGGCGCTGAGGGGCTCCACTTGGGGTAGAAACGCTCCTCCTTCACCACAGAGATCTACACACACACACACACACACACACACACACACACACACACACACACACTTGTCTGATACTCTACTACTGATTCATTATTTGTTCCAGTTTTAGCAAGTTGAGCAGGTGAGTGTATTGTATGTATAAGATACCCCCTATACATAACTTTTTTAGAAAATAATTGCTTTCAAATGTTCAGTGAGTGAAAGGAAACTCACAGAATGAGGGTGAAATGATGGTTTGCTGTGTTATACGGCTGCTGTTTGTGAGAACGTGTCCTGCAAGAGGATATAATTGCCCACTTGAAGAAAAACAAAATGTTATGAGTTTGAAATGTATGGAGGAAACTGTTGGTGCTGTGTTTTTATGCCATGAAAGATGTTCCATCATGTACCTTCCAATATGAAGATCAAATCAAGGGAAATCAGAAGGGATTGATGTGCTGTGTCAAAGGGTTAACTAGAGAGCCATCTTCAGATGCCTTCATCAAACAGATGGTTTCTGTAATCATCCGTCCCTCACAACAACTGTAGCTGAAGTGAAGCGCTTGTCAACAGTGTTTTGATATCAGTGGTCTCTGTTATGCGTCGGGCTGTACTATCAAAACTATCTGATTGGCTGGAGAGTTGGATAGCGTGCGAACATCTGATTGGATCTAAGCTCATCACTCTCCCAGGTTGTCACAAGAAAGAATAGTAGGAGAGAAGTCCTAGCTTGCATATTTTCAGTTAGACTGGTCAACAGAACCCCTGTGCCCCCAAACACACATCTGTAACGATCTACACGATTGACATGGGTCCTGCTTTCAAGTAGGAAGATACCGTAAATTAGGATTAGAATGGAAAAATCACATCCTGGATCGATAGGACACGTGAGCCCTCTAGCTCTACATCTTACATTAACCATATTGTTTTAATAATTGCAATAACTAAGCCAATATTGGGGAATTTGTTTCATAAACACCCAAAACAAGCCATAAATATGGTTAAAAGCTATGAAATACTGTTGAGCCAAAATGATGTTAATCACTTGTAAGTCGTGTGTGTGTGTGTGTGTGTGTGTGTGTGTGTGTGTGTGTGTTTGTAAATGACCTGATGTGGCACTAATTCATCATATCCTCTGGTGGAACCAGTAGCACAGCAGGCCATGGACACCATAGCAGAGCTGGGGAGGGAGTCCAGAGCTGAACGCAGCTGTATCACAAAGAGAGGCGCACACAGCCATTACTGTACACACTTGACATCTGGACAGATGTGCTGGAACATCAGGGCTGCACGCTTATGGCCAAGATGATACTCATGATTGTTGAAATCAATATTTAGAGCACAATTATGTATCCCGATCATTCATTGATGTTAGGGACAAACTATTTTCCTTTCGCTTCCACATTTTTTACAGAACAGCGCACTGCTTTCACTCTCACGTCATGATCTCTGATTACATCAGGGGTTCTTCCCCTGAAGTGCATTTGCATTATTCTAGTAATATACAGTATATAAGGGTTATATTTTAGCCATTAAGTCATTACATCAGTTAAGAATAGAGAAAGTAAAAACAGAAGAACTAGAATTACACATATTTCAGGAATCATGGGAACTTAATCAAGTAAGGGAACAACAATTAAGGGAAACATTCAAAATGTTCACATAAAAAAGAGAATGCAAATGAAAGCAAATGGTTATGAACATCTTCAATCAAGCCCATCCTGACGTGACCCTGACAGAGACTCACCTGTATGGGACACTCGTTGTCATGGGTTACATCAAGTAACATGGCGTGTGCGATGGCGGGCATCAGTGGCCGGAGACTGGGCTGAACAAACGCTCCGACTGGCTCGCCCCCATAACGGTGGACCAGCCGGCCCTCTTCATGGCTGTCACCAGCTGACATGGCCTCTAAAAAAGAAAGATAATGGTTCTTTCTCATTTCCCAATTTTCTGTGCCTCCTTGATTCCTTTCCTCGCCTCGCGTCGTAGTCCCGCCCACGCGAGATGCGAGCGGAGGAGGCAAAAAGAGACCAGAGGAGAGAGGAGTCAAGGCAGCAGGCATTTAACAAATGAGACATCCTTGAATTAAATAGGAGGTATAGCAGCTGTTCATTGTTTAGTTATACTATATACAGTTGTGTGAAAAAGTGTTTGCCCCCTTCCTGATTTCTTATTTTTTTTTGCATGTTTGTCACACTTAAATGTTTCAGATCATCAAACAA
>NW_022280222.1:390956-410942 GCF_004355925.1 Anarrhichthys ocellatus | reverse complement strand
TATTTTCCTATCAAGGTACATATTTTTATGCTACTGTATTTGTTATACAGTTTTTACTGTGACTTGTTGCCAAGTGCAACACATATAGACACCCAACTCAAATACAGACACTTGGTCAGTAGCCCTATGTTTAACAATGACAGGAAAATAGTATTATTTTCCTATCAAGGTACATATTTTTATGCAGTACATCAGTATATGTCATATACTGATGTACTGTTACACTACAAAAGACAAACAAGTTATTAAAGAATCACCGTTAGTTAGCTTGTTTTCTATGCATTAGTTCCAGTGGTTACACTTCGTAGCAGCATAGAATTCATAAAGAAGACATACTGATGTGAATTTGTACAGCATGCTCTTCTAAACCATTGGAATATCTCTCACAATGTTTTCGTTGTTGTCCATCTTATCAGTAACACCTGTGTTTGATTTGCTGTGTTGGTCCACAGCAATGAACCCTTTGTTGCAGACATAGTGTCTAAATAGTACAGGGTTTGTCCTCTGGAGAGCATCAATATGCGTATTGGAATTTGATGAATATTATTTGTAAGTGGAAATTTGAATTACCGGAATTTAAAAAAAAAAAGCTCTATATGCAACCTGGTCTCACTCCCAACTAGTCAAATACCGACAGTTAGTCAGTGCCTCCTTGGACTCTGATACAGACGCACAGAGGCACATGACTTGTTTGTCTCTCAACGTCAACCACGCTCTTTGCCTGAACTTCATTAAGTGGTTTTGTTGCCTAAACCTAACTTCCTGTGAAGACAGTATTTTATTTTGAAAAGACACTATGCATATAGCCAGTGGAAAATGACAAGCAGTCCCTGCCACATCCAAAACTGACGCTAGAGGGGTATCTAGACGAGCATCATAGTTTGAAGCTTAGCTCCAAGTGTCGGTATTTGACGGGTTTTGAGTGAGACATATGCTAATTTAAATAATTTTGTTTTATGACTATGTGACGATATTTTAAAGGTCTGTATTTACTCTATGACAGAATATGTCACAATACCTGTGTATGTGTATTTTTCCAGTGTGAGTGTAGTTGCCCACTACAGTGTATTTTGGGTGAAGCTGCCTGGACCAGTCATCTATCAGCATGGTGTTACTCCCCACCCACCTCAGTCAGACACACCTCCTC
The DNA here is from genome assembly GCF_004355925.1 of Anarrhichthys ocellatus. Lineage (NCBI taxonomy): Eukaryota > Metazoa > Chordata > Actinopteri > Perciformes > Anarhichadidae > Anarrhichthys > Anarrhichthys ocellatus. The sequence continues at coordinate 409,795 of NW_022280222.1, read as the reverse complement.
CAGTACAACCTACTACCACACCCACCATCCTGCCTGGGCCTGTGAGTGTTATAAACTTTAATGTGAACTGAGTGAAACAAATTTAGACTAATAACTCCGTCTCCCTATCTTACACTCTTAGTTTACTTCTGATGGATGTGGCCAATCAAAATCCTGCCTGCTGGATCCTCCAGGCTGTGATCCAAAAGAAGAGCCCCACTGCTTCTTCCTGTCCATGACTACCGAGGGACCAGACAAAACGGTTTGACTTTGAACACTTTTATTTACTGGTACAATGAATGCAATTACAGGTGCTACATGAAGCATTTTAACATCAGTGGATTCCAGTGGCGCATTTTATACCTGAGCCTTCACTGCTGTCCTGCAGTTGAACCACCTAACCTCATTATGACGCCACAGCTATGGTTATTATTTGTTTGTGTAAAAATGAAGCTCAACACCTACAAATACATTAACTGCAGAGTGCAGATAACATTACATGAATATGCGCACCAGTGGTGGGCCGTCAGGGCCAGCTAAGCCTTCTCTGCTGGCCTAAACACAATCACAAAGTTATAGCTATTTTATAATTTAATATTTTTTCTTAAATACACTACATGTATTATAATTTATACAAATATTTTTCCCATTATCTTATTTTCTCATTGCACAGCTACTGTCTTCCTCAGTTGCTCTGCTTCCAGTGCAGCTTGTTTTAAGTAGAGCTTTTATCCAATCATTCACCGCACACTGAAGAGCACGGGCCATTCAAATATTATTCATATCAGAGGGAACAATATACACCATAGACACATGAACACAGTAGTAACGCTACGATCACTCCCTCCAGGAAATACACGACACCTCAGTTCTTGTTAGTGACGGATTTATTCGTCTCTCAACACCGAGAGGGAAAATGAGTCCACTTGAAAACACATGAACCTTCAAAGTAGATCACTTAAACACTTTAACTTAACTTTAACACTTTAACTGAGTATATGGACTTCTGCCACTTCACGTGTCTTCTTGTTGCTGTGCACTGACAAAATGTGTCCCCAGAGCAACATTGGATGTAACAATGGTTCCTATCACATATAAAACTAAACAAAAATCCATCTTCATAAAAACAAGTTGTACAAATAATAATATATAAAAAAGCATATTAAAGCTACTGCAGATGTAAAAACAAATGCAGTTCACTTACCAAAGCTGCTGTTCACTATTTAAAGACAAAGTCCATCCTCCTTTCTTTGACCTGTTAACACTCTGACGGCCTGTGGGCGGGCCGTCAGAGTGTTCAGTGTACAGTTGTGTCATGTACACAACTGCTCTGTAAAGACAGGTACTGATGCGATATCTCATTAGAAAGCTACGGTTCTTGTAATTTGATTTATGCAAACCATTTCAAGATACAATCACAGCAGCAGGTACAGTTAACGTCTCTGTCAAAAAACCACTCCAAAAATAGCTGATAAAATATCGCCGTCACTCACCGATTATGATTCATAGCGTTTCCCTCATGCATGATAGTCCAGCAAAAACGGTCTTGCTAGATTGCTAAGGGTCCACACGATCCAATCCAGTAAAAGATTTAGTCCAAAACACATTATTACGTCCATAAACACCCACGGGGGTCTGTTGCATCATTTCAAATTAGCCAGTAGATATTGATAATTTTCTATGTATTTTTAGTCATATCTCCCGTTAACATGTAAACATTGCCGGTCTCTGTGTCTCAAAATGGAGGCTGCGTTCTGCCGGTTAGATTGACACCTCATTTGACCCAATAGGAGCTTCCATAGCCTGGTCACATTCTGGAACAGCCAACAAGAGTCCGCTTTGAAAGACAATGCCCGCCTCTCTTCTTTGGGTAATGCTCGAGCCAATTGCAACAGATCTTGTTGAACCTCATGCTTCGTTATAGCCAATGAAATTACAAAGAGACCGCTATGCAGATTCATGCAAAGCATGTAGGGAAAGCCTTTTGGAACTCAAATCTCGCACCGTCAGTGAGGTACTTCTGACCGATCTTGAACACCAAAGTGTAGTTAGTGAGAATTTTCAAGAATCTGTGAAAGTTGACAATGGTTAAATATGTTATAGTTAACCATACATTGACATAAACAAACTATAGTTTCAATTTCGGACACGTACTTTATTGTAGTCTTTGCTTTTTGACGTTTTTACTACGAGCCTCCAAATATACTTTTACGAGCCTCCAAATATACTTTTATGTGCTTTTATGCACATACTCTTAGTAAACCATGTGTAAAATATTTATTTTTTGTCGTATTGTACTAGGTACTATGACTTCATGCTATGGTACCATTGTGTTTTCCAGCTAATAAGTCCCAGCCATGGTCATCTGCAGGCATCTGTTGGCCAAAAAAAATCCAGGCGGAAATATAAACCTTCTGTTTCACTGTTTAGCTCAATGCTAGTAGCACTTACAGTGATTCTGACTGTTTGTGAAGAAACTTCAGTGTTACCTTTCAATAGAGACTAAAACCATACATGTACTCCCAATGGTTCAATAAGAGCTGTCAGTTTACTTTGGGTACGCCTTGGATAGGCGTTTTAGGCAAATTTTACAGGAGTGGTAAGTTAATAAATAGTTTAATCTCACGGTTGTTCAGTACATCCGTGTTTTAGTTCCAGTAAGAAGTCCTTCTCCATTCATGGACGCCAGTGAAGACAGTCGAGCCTCCCCAGTTGTATTTCATACATACATCCGGTGCACATCAGTGGCGGGCTGTGCATTTGATACCTGGGCCTTCTGTGCTGTCCTACTGAGCTACGGTTATTTGTTTCTAGGGATTGTCTGCTAGCTAGCTTTCTGTTTGACAAAAGTCACGCTGGCCCACTGACCAATCACGGTGCACCTTAATGCTGCGCTGCACGTTAATGCAGATGTACTTAGCAGGCTACCTCAGTGCTACTGGCACATCAAAGAATACGTCCAACATGTCAAACTAAAGATCTGATTGGTTGAACACTATGACAATCAACAATATCGTCCCCATTCACTTAAACTGCACATGGATTCACTTGTGACTCTGCAGGCCTCTGGCCTCTGTTCTTACCTAGAGACACAGAGGTGAGATCTGATTGGATAAAAGCTCTACTTAAAACAAGCTGCACTGGAAGCAGAGCAACTGAGGAAGACAGTAGCTGTGCAATGAGAACATAAGATAATGGGAAAAATATTTTTATAAATTATAATACATGTAGTGTATTTAAGAACAATTATTAAATTATAAAATAGATATAGCTTTGTGATTCTGTTTAGGCCAGCAGAGAAGGCTTTGCAGGCCCTGACGGCCCACCACTGGTGGAATCTCACCATATTCAAACTGAGCAGCACATTCTCACTCCCAACTCGTCAAATACCGACGCTTGGTCAGTGGCCCTACGCTTCAAACTATGATGCTTTATCTGACCCTCTAGGATCAGTTTTGGACATGTCTGTTGTCTGTCAACAACAAATACAGTCACTCACCAGGACAATACACCATTGGACCACTCTGTTACCAATGCTATAACCCAACTAACAATCATCACGACCAAAAATAAATCAATGAAAGCGGCTATTCTTGATCTTCAAGCAGGCAGCATGAGAGACAAGCTAATCTTCTCTGGCATTTTCGAAAAAAAACTGACAACCCAGAAAAAATATAGGATTTCATGGTCATCATGCTCAAAATACCACACGATACCGTAAACAACATCACCTTTCACCATATACAGCGTCTGGGAGGAAAACACAAACGTCCACGGCCCATCATTTGAACACTTCAGAAAGAAAGAACTTGTTCAGCTCCAGGAACAGCGACTTAATGGACCAGACTATGGACTCAATGATCAATACCAGGAGATATGGGAGATACAGACGAAGGCTAAATCCCATCAAAAGGCAGCTACTCAAGGAAGGGAAAAAAACATGGATTGGGGGAGATGGAGCCCTCTATTGCCACCCGGTATTTAACACACTGACAACACCCAAACGCTGATATGACATTATTTAAGCAACCAAAATGTTACAATTAACTTTCATGAACTGAAAACATACTGTAAAAGGGTTAAAGTTGTAAGATGAAAACACGGACCGGTCCCAGACAGGACAACGCTATAGTGACCGATCAATCACAAGGTAGCCACACCATACAGCATACCCTACTTTATCATCTATTTTAATCTCTTTTACTGTAAATGAACATCATGCTGTGTTGAAGAAGACTTAGATAGTAAACTCATGTTTACCCAAGTGAGAAGTACTCTCATCTTCTTGTTGTTGGGATCTGACTATATGGCTTCGACATGTGCTGTGGAACAAAGAGAGTCAGGGCTTCCCTTTTGCAAGCAAAGGTTTCATCCTGATTGTAGTTTGAGCACCAAACCCCCAACTCTGAAGAAATTCACATTAGGGTGTGAGTTTCCTCCCCCCATAAAACTGTGTTCCTGAAGTTACCTGAAAGCAGCGCGGCAATCTAATTGGCCGAGAGCCAAGACAACCCAGGACCCCTGTGGTTCAGCGACCCTTTCTACAAAACTACCTGCAACCCCCACCTCAATGCTTTTTCCCTTCGCCCTCCGTCGAGCTAGGGAGCACACCAACGTTGTTTCCCTTTTCAACCAAATCCTAGGTCTAACAGTTTATATTCGCTGGCCGAATTCACCAAACTGTCTATTTTATCTTTGTTCGTATCCACAAAGCGAACCCCTTTTTAGTCCTGCAGAAGTGAAGAAGCAAGACTTCTTCAGAAAGAGAGAACTTCCACTCTCCACCAAGCGCCTCGTTTGCTCCGGCCATAAGGACGCGAAAATCCCTTAAAAATCTCCTACCGAGAGAACACCTCCCGCGGCCCGCAGCCGCGCTGCCCGAACCCACGGAAGCTCAGAAGAACCCCTCAGAAGAACCCCCCTCAATCACCACGATTGCATTGTACCGTAAGGCGAACTAGAGTCTGGGCAGAGTTAGAGAGAGTTCATTTGTGTTTATTTTATCTTGTTTGTGTGCTTAAAGTACTGTTCGTTTTCATAACGTGGTGTATGCTTAATAAGCGCCGACACTAACGGTCGCTGAGATGTTGGGGTTGTGGAGAAGCTAGTGTATTTCATGCTACCGTGATCTGTGTTGAGCTAGCCGCCTCGTGAGGTCGAAGTTGCTTCTCATCAGTTCAGGAGGTCAGAACCGCCGGCTGAGACAAAGAGTCGCGGTTCTTGCTCCCCTGGCTGAGAGAGCAATCTTCCGTACTCCCGCGCGGCGCAGAGGATCTTAATCTTTTGTTTTATTTCATTTTGTTTTGTTCCTTTCCCTTCTCTTTTACTAATACACACATATATAGCTTTGAGCTAATCTAGCTACGTGCTACCGGCACTAGACGCCGGGTCTCCTGTTGGCTATCCGCCATTTTGAGTCTCGCGCATGAGAGACGTCACCACGTCCCAACTACGTCATACGTCGCTGAGCTGTTCCCTCGCTCCTCCTCCTTACACACGCACACACACTCCCCCCTCCTCTTTTCAATCGTCTGTTGATTTTAGATAGCGTGCTCATGAATGTATAGTTGTTGTTAGTTTAGATATTAGTTGACTAGATCATTAGTATTAGAACGTAATAAACTGTTATATTTTAAAGAGCAGCTGTCTGTGATTACTTTGTGCATGTGTATTGTGATAATAGCTGTATATGTGGTCTGTGCTCGAACTTAAACCTTCACTTTCACTCTGAATGTGTAATAGTACTCAGACTGTTGTGAGTGAACACTAATTATGAGACTTAGTTTATCGTTTGGTTATTGGTCCCTGTTCTCAGGGTGGTGCCCCGTTATTATTAATAATCATTAATAATTGTTACTGACATTAATAATTCTATTGATGTCAAGAATTTAGTTTCTTAGATGCTGATAACCCAAACACGCTCCTTTACGTTCCCAACATATTGGTGCCCCCTTTTTGAGGCTATGTTATTCCCAACATTGTAGATTTCTATACTTCTATTTGCAACCAGAGGAGATTAGAAAGAGTGCAAGTTTAAGGCCCCTAATGCAATCCGCATTCATTAAAAAGGCTTGAGTAGATAACAAAATGTAAAACTGCTCTCTTACTCTTACTGTCTTGTTTAATGCCTGACATTGTTCAGAGCTAGACTGGGCTATCTGAAATGATACAAATAACATAGTAATAAAGGATATTAGTGCCACCCATTGAATCTTCGTTTATTTTCTCTGCAGTCTGTGATATTTGAGCTGAGTGGCCCGGCGGAGGGATACATTGCCTTTGCACTGTCCTGGGACACATGGATGGTAAGCTAGTCCCTCAGTGTATTGCAACGTTCTGCACCTAATACAGACCAGTTTGATCTTCAGTATAATCAGAAGAATATCTGCAGCTTCTTCAAGAATCACTCCTTTGTGTGCAGCATGATTTCTGAGAAGAACAACTTTCTGTTATCACACATTTACCAAAATGTTGCACCTATATTAACCTGGATATGTAAGTGTATACTGGATGTATTTGTGTTTATGCTTGCTTTTGTGTGTGTGTGTGTGTGTGTGTGAGTGTAGGGCAACGACGACGTGTATATGTGTGTTAAAGATGGGGATAGAGTATCAGTGAGTGCTGCCTTCGTCAGTGGAAGAACCCACCCTGAGCACCAGTCACAGGTGACAAATGATTCTGCATGCTAAGCTAGGCTAACCACACCATCCATACCTGAGGCACAGACAGGCGATTGACATCCATCTTCTCACAAAGAAAGCAAATAAAAGTATTTCCCCAAATCTTCTTCCCTGACATTGTATTGGATCTTAGGCCAAAATGGTTGTTGTCCTTCTTTCTGTGTGTGTGTTGGTAGGTTGGTCTGTCCTCGGTGTCCTGGCGGCTGGCAGATGGAGCGATTCAGTGCAAGTTGAGCAGACCAGTCAAACTGGTCAACCAGGAACCAGCCCGCTATGATCTGGACCATGACTACTTTCTGTTTCTCACCAGCGGACATGCTCAGTATGGTAAAAGAGTCTGCACACACCTATGCAGGAAACAGAACTCATTGACCCTGGCAGTCACCCTGTGTCTTGGAGGCCAATTCAAGTTCTTATCAAGGTTTATAACGTCACACGGATGGAAGTTTGATCAGCATCAACAGGATGTCGTTATCAATGATGAGCACATAAAGTACAGGTTTATTCCCCGTTGGCTTTTTCCTACACTCTGGTTAATGGTTAATTGGCCTTTCAAGACTGAAGTGATTTATGGATGCATGACACAAATACATTCTTGTTTTTACTAACTTGCAGTTTTGAGCTTTAATCCAAAGAGAAATGTTATGAAAATGCTGCAGTCTGAGTTTAAGCATAAGTAGCTCTTGTGTGTCCCATATTTTGACACATTTGATGGATTCATTTTCTTTGCTGTTTGTTCAAAGCTTAATCCGACTTCAAAAGATTTGGGATTCCTAGAATGATCGTTAAACAGTTACACTGAAAACATGTACTGTATGTCCCACTGTAGTGCAGATTTTGTGCTGACATACAGTAATTACATGTTCTTGGATCTCTCCTCTAGGTAAAGTATGGAAACATAGTCACCAGCCATTAATCTCAACCCACAGGAAACACATCACTGGACCCCCTGAGATCCTACGAGGCTCCCGCGGACCCATCATGATGAAAATGCATGGTTTGTTGAGTACTTCATTTTTATATTCAGGTCACTGAGAGTTTCTGGTGGAGTCATATTAGCCAAAGGATGTGTTATCTAGACTCTATGAGTTACCTACTACATATGTAGAATATGTAAAATCATCATCAGTATTCTTTATACACAAACAATGATGAAAACACAAGATTATTGAATAAGGATGTCAGTCTACCAGCTGATTTTGGTCAGAAGGAGGAAATGCAATAGTTTCTGATGATGTAGCAGGGTAGTATTAAACTATCTCTCGTGTAACATTTAGTGTTAGGTTTGGGAAGAGCGTTTAGCTGAATTAGCTTCACTCCTCTAGGAGCACTGATGCTGTTAGCCTGGATGCTAACAGGAAGCGTTGGTACCGTCATCGCCAGCTTCTACAAACCTGATTGGCCAAATCAAACTCTGCTCGGCCAGAAAATCTGGTTCCAGGTAGATTTTATGCGTACACGCACACACACACATACAAAATCTAAGCAAAAAATGAAGTGAAATAAATGGAAATACCATGATGTTGAATACTACTATGCTGTGTGTGTAGGTACATCGAGGCCTAATGGTGCTAACTGTGACTCTGACCATTGTAGCCTTTTGCCTCCCATTTTTCTACAGAAAAGGTTGGAGCAAGGTACAGTACAAACACACACACTGCAAAACATATATTGTTTTACATTTCGACTGTACTGCTGTAATATTCATACACCACCAGCAGAGAGGGATGTTGCATCAGTTATCAATTAATGCACAACTCTAGTGTGTGTGTGTTTGTGTGTGTGATTGTGCAGCATGCTGGTGTCCATCCATACCTGGGCTGCTGTGTTCTAACATTATCTTTGATTCAACCAACAATGGCTGCAATCAGACCATCACCTGACTCACACAGGTAATGAAACACCTTCTACGTTTACATTCAGAAGAGGGTGCAATGTTTCCTCAGTGTCCGAGGTGATCTGAATCCTGTCTGCCTCTTCACACCACACCCCTCTGATGCCCACAGAATTCCTGCCGTTCCTGACCATATATGCAACATACCATCTATACTGTATATTTATTGATGGGTTAAGGTTAGGGGTTAGCTGTATACTGTAAAGGGTTGGGGTTAGCAGACGATGTACAGTCTTCTTTATAGGTACACCTCTTCAACTGCTCATTAAGGCAAATATCCAATTGGCTAATCAACTTAATGCGTTTAGGCATGTAGACATGGTCAGAACAATCTACTGAAGTTCAAACCAAGCATCAGGATGGGGAAGAAAGGTGATTGAAGTGACTTTGAACATTGCTTGGTTGTTGGTGCCAGACGGGCTGGTTTAAGAATATCCAGAATTGCTGATCTACTGGGATTTTGCTGGTCAAATTCCTTTGCTTTGTATTGTGCTGTGCCAAACAGTTACAGATAACAGTTAACAGATATACATATTTGTATATAAATTCATCATCAAGGCCTAATAATCTGTGGACTTTGTTAAAAAAGAAGGTGGTGATATTTTAAGCTCCAAGCAATTATTTCACAAAATCCTCCAAAAAACATCAAAATACAAAAAATAATATATTCTTTTCATGTTCAGAGACTTGCTGAAGAAGGTTAAAGAAGGTGAAAAGAAATCTACATCAATAAAATCAATGTTTGGATTTCTTGTTCCTCATGTTAGAATCATGAGGGTTGTCAGCAAACAACACAACTGTGCATCACAGAAAACATTTCAGCGGGTTAAACTCCTGCTCTCTGTGATTACATATACTATGTTTGAATGCAGTCAACGATGTGCTTTTGTTGTTCTCAGATTGATTGAATGTGTAACTGTGAGATGTATTTGCAGTGGTATCTAAAGGGTAGGTCCATCTGCATTCTTCTCTGGGAGATTTCAAATAGGAATGCTCACTTAGTCGTTTGCAAGAACTGAAAGGGTGAGTTCGGAAGTGGGGATGTATGTATACTTCATAAGTATACTTTTGTGTTCTACGAGGTAAAATGATCAATGGAATTGACAAAATCAGTTATTTAGGGAGGGATATAACAGCTTCAGTTTCCTGTCGGAAAGGGTCTGATGGCGAGGTAAAGCAGCTGTGGAACAACAGAAAAAAAAAATGTTGCCACCCAAAGGAAATCCCAGTTGACGTGTACGCTCTATTTAGAATATTTTTCACTGCTTGCCATCAGGCAGCCATCAGACAGCCATCAGACAGCCCCTTCCAACAGGGAACTGAAGCTGTTATATCCATCTATACTTCAGCCACCAGATTCCATGAACAAAAAAACGTGATTTTGCCTCACAGAACACGAGAGTTGTCCACCGCTGCCTCAATCGGTTAGTTTGATTGTATTACTGCATGACTTTCGGATTCGAACTAACGTGGCGTTCACAGCAACACATTCAATGCCTAAAAAATAGCTTCAATGCCAGTGTGACAGCTTCTCCGAACTGGGAGCTTGCCAACCACCATCTAAGTTACTGTAGGTAAGATGGATCAGGATATACTGTATGTAATATATATATGTGGAAAGTCATCATGCAGAAACCTCATGTCAGATCCTGTGGGAAAATGTTTTAGATGGGAAATAGCATTTTGACACTGAAATGTACTTCAAACTAAATTTGAATTTGAATATACAAGGAACACCACTGGAACGCTGCAGAATGATACACAAACCTCAACAAATAAAGAAAGATAATGAACCCGCCCTTTAATGATATTGTTATTACAGTGTATCAATATATGGAATATATTTGTATCTCTGTCCAGGAGATATCTCTTTAACTGGGCCCACTGGGGGGTTGGGTCTGTGACTGAGATCATGGCAGGTTGGTGTGCATTCAATTTATTTCTGAAAATGTTCTGAACATTTAAAATAAACGGCCTATCTGGCTGACCAAAGTAACATCATGTCCTCTATGTGACTGCAGTGGCAGCCATGTTCCTGGGGACGCGTCAATCATCGCTGCTCCTTCCCCAGCCATGGGCAACACATGTTCTGATTGGCTACGTGACATGGCTGGCCTCATTTAGGTTCCTCCTCCTGATGCACAAGCACCTTTACAGCAAAAAAAGTATGAAAACTTGATTGAAGTTGATTTCATGTTAGGCTTATACAAGGAATTTACTGCTTGACTTGTACTCTGATGCATTATGATGCTTCTTCATGACTGAGTATTGAGGGCGCTGCTGAGTGATTCCTCATATACCTGCAAGCTACTTTAACTTTTGTTTGTTTGATCAGCAGTATCGGGGTCAGATGACCAACAAGCCATCCTCTCTGACCAATCGGAGCATCGTCACTGGGTAGGTATGAGTCTCCATTTGTGTTCGCTGGTATTCTCAAACTGGATCAGTGTCATTGCTTACTGAAACATCGTCATTAAGTGTTGAGTGATTTTTGGTTCACCATACCTTTCCTGTTATAGGTCTAATTAGGCTTTAGGCTATTCTTCTGGTACAATGCTGGTAGTCATACAGTTGTTAACTTTAATCCATGCTAGCTGTTACCCCGTTTTCAGTCTCTATGCTAATATTTCACCTATTGATGTTAAAGTTACTACAAGGAACTTTTAACTGGTTATGAAAGAGTCTCAATTAAAAACCGCTGCCTCCAAATGACCTCTGCAAATGAGCTCATCAGCAAGAATATTGGCTAATCTTAATGCCTGTTATCGGGTTGGATTCCCCGTGAAATCACACAAAATGATTTACAGCACGCACGTTCACCAAAACACACCTTCAGCTCAGACTCCAGCGGAGCCTCCTCAACCGCAGCAGAGGCTCCTCTTCTGGCCAGGAGCAGACCTTTGCCTCACTGCTTGGCCTGTCCCCAGTGAGCGCCAACACCGACACCACCCTGCTGGAGACCCAGGCCGTATTGCTGGGCCCACTGGAGGGAAGGGAGGCACGGGAAAACCGGAACCATGACTGCATGGGGCAGACTGTCATGCTGCAGTAAAATGAAAGGCTCTCTAAAGAAAGTCTACTTTTCTCCACAGGGACTGCCTCAATCAACACAAAATGAAAGTTCTTTGTATTAGATTTAAGTAGCTACAATCAATTAGTTCTATTAATGATGGATCACATGACTATGGTGCTGCTCGAAGTGACAAACCCACAGAGAATACCAGCAACACGACTAAGCTTATCAGAGTATTGTGTTTTGTTCCCGCCCTTATTAAACCCCCTGCATACTACCTGCCCAGCACGACACAGACTCAGTCAGAGACTAGCTCGCCAACATTGTGGAGCTTTTCTTTTTCTCAGGAAACCAAAACAGATGAAATGATACTGATTTTAAAACACTACAAAGACTACCGGTACATTATCAAAGGGCTTGGAGAATAGGTGTACGACATAATCCACACAGTTTACATCGCTAACCGATGCAGAATGTTTGAAAACTCCACGATTGAAAGACCCGTGTGACCTTTTGATCTCAATGGGACCTATCCTGGTTAAATACAGTGAGAACACTATGGACTGACTGAAGTGAGAGACATCTAATGTATTTAACTTTTTGTTCCAGGAGTTCCTCATAAAGTCTCTCATCCTGACTGCCTTGGCTCTGGGCAGCTCTGGTCTCCTCGTGGCCCTGCTGTCTGCTGTTGCTGAAATCTGACATTTTAATGGAAAAGAAACTCAATTTCAAGACCATGATCATTTTAAAAGTGACTTTTTATGCGAGGCTTGGAATGACTGTATAACTCCATATTGATAACAGAAAGTATGAGGAACTTAACGTTATTATTCAACAATCATATTTTATATAAAAACATATTCTATTTTATTATGAATGTTTAATAATAGCACTTATATGCCCTTATTGAATAAATCATTAAAGAAAAGTCTTTAATCAGCACAATAGCCTGCAGCAGAGGCTTTGCAACGCTTTTATCTTTTGTTCTGATTCTCATGTACTTGAAGTAAACAATCAGCGTTGTCTTGGTAACTGAATACAGCTGAGTCATTCAAATAAAGAAAGCTAGTATTCTACCTTTTTGTCTGCACAGTAGATATTCATTATATTGGATACATCCTTTATTTTATGTCAGAACAATTCATTCATTTCATTTATTTTTATAATAAATATTCACCAATTCATGCATCCTACATATACAAAGGCAGCAACAGATGTTATTGATTTACAGAACATAAAAGGACAATACTGTGAACAAATACATATGTTGCTGACCACCAACATTCTTATCAGTTCATCAGTTCAAGTGGACTTTGTGCCAAATTTGAGCAAACCCATCAAAGGGTTAAGTTAATGGAGTATAGTGGCAACGTAGGAACAGACGGACCGACACCCTGACGCTGTCGAGGAGGGATGAAGACGAAGCAGTGTGGTTCTGCTCCAGTTCATGTGTCGATATAAATGGAGACCTTATTTGGATACAGACAATCAAATCTCTCACAAAGCAGTAACGTCAGTGTTCTCTCAGGAGCAGGCGGTCACAGCCAGACAGCAGCTACACAACACAAGAACCGCAAGTCTCCTTCTCATGCAACTTACAAACATGAACACACAGATTGTCCAGCACCCTTAGCAAAATAAATGCAAATGTCAGTTCTTCAATACTACAAACAACACAAAGAATGATGATTCCATGTATTTCATTTAACGACATGTAGGATCATTCATTTGATGATGCTACGACATGTACGATCATACGTTTGATGACGCTACGACATGTACGATCATTCGTTTGATGACGCTACGACATGTACGATCATACATTTGATGACGCTACGACATGTACGATCATTCATTTAATGACGCTACGACATGTACAATCATTCATTTGATGACGCTACGACATGTACGATCATTCGTTTGATGACGCTACGACATGTACAATCATTCGTTTGATGATGCTACGACATGTACAATCATTCATTTAAAGATGCTACGACATGTATGATCATTCATTTGATGACGACATGGACATTCGTAACCCAAGATAACATGTAAATCAGTGTGACATCACAAATCACAGCTTCTACACGCCTTCAATGGAACACAAGGACCGTTACGCTGCAAAGACATCACACGCACAATATCTCAATGATGCAATGATGATCGCAGGGAGAAAGCAAGCGTCTAGGAGGTTATCAAGTTGAGTTTCTAAGTTAAAAAAAAGCAACAACAGCACACTAATCCTCTGAAAGGTTGGATAAGACGGTCGCAGATGACAGATGTGCTTCCCTTGTGTGTGTGTGTGTGTGTGTGTGTGTGTGCGTGTGTGTGTGTGTGTGTGTGAGAGAGAGAGAGAATATTGTGCATGCGTGCATCCGTCCTGTAATAAGTGTGTCAGTGTGAGAGTGAGGCTGAGCGTTTGTGTGTCGCAAATGTCGCTAAAGCTGCTGTTTTCTGATTGGCTGCTGCCCACACACACTAAATATGCCCCCCGCTGGCACTGAGATGTGAGAGAGAGAGGGGGAGCGAGAGGGTGAAAGACAGGAATAATAGAAGAGAGAAGAACAACAGTGGTATAAGAACAGAAACAGAGCCCAGTGTTAGCAGTTGACATCGCAGCACTTCAACCGCTGGAGCAGCAGGTAAGACACAACAACTCTCCTTATGTTTTCAGTGCTTTCACTGGGCTGGGAAGTTCTTCTGAGGCCTCTGAAACACATTGACAAGAACGGGAATGAATAAGTGATCCAGAAGATTGTTATGGTCTTTTGTGTGCTTCATACATTTGAGAATAAATGTTGTGTGGTGCACCGTTAGAGTTATGATACCTGGATAGATGCAACCTGTAGGGTGAACAATAACACGGTCTGGTGTGTATTTGATGAAGATGATGAAGATGTGTGATCTGTTCAGTCTGTATTTTTATTTTTATTTTGTATGACTATTTTCCTAACCTAAGCCCAAGCCAAATCTAACAAATCAAGCACATCCCTTTCTCAAACCTATGAAATGACTTTATTTACCATCAGCTGTAAAAGTGAAGTTCGACTGTCAGTCCATCCAAATCAAGAAAAAGCTTCTCTCTAGATTCTTTGTTGCACATGTGTTCAACAATCCTCATCAAAGATGTACAACATGATGTTCCCATACAACTCAACTGCATCATCATATATATATATATGTATGTATATATATATATTAGTGCTGGGCAAGTTAACACGTTAATTTCGCATTCATTAATTAATGAACCGACAATTATTTTATCCGACAATTATTTTATCGCGCATTAACGCATTTTTTTAATTTATTATAATTTTTTATTTATTTATTTTTTTTATTATTGAAAGACAAGAGACAATACATATACATAACAACAAGAGGATGACAAGAACAGTGGGATAAAAGCCAGCAAACATCCTATAGTCAGTGTGTGTGTGTGTGTGTGTGTGTGTGTGTGTGTGTGTGTGTGAACGTGTGTGTATGTCCTTAAGCCTTTTGAGATGGGAAAAAAAATAAAAAATAAAAATAATAATAATAATAATTAAAAAACAACAATTTATTATTATTGTAACATTGTTTATCGTTTTGTATTGGAGATATGATGTCCCTTCAGGGTTGCCGAAGAGAAAAGGCGACTTCCGCTTCTGGTCGAGGGGGGCAGAAATAAAGAGAGAAGCTGCACCAGCTGTTGCTCTCCCTGGAGACTACTGGACATCGCTGCGGTAAAGTCAGCAGACACTTACATGTTAATGCACCTATATGCTGAAATTCACAGTAAACGCATTTAAACGGCACAGATCGGGAGCGAGCGAAGGACTTTGAAAGTTAGCGGACAGATTAACGTGAGACAACATCCGGTTTCTTCAGACGAACATCCGGTTTTCAGAATAAGATTAATTGCGATTAATCGCAAAAAATCCATGCGATTAATCGCGATTAAATATTTTAATCGTTGCCCAGCACTAATATATATATATATATAGCCCAAAATCTGATCAAAGTTATCACTGTTCAGTCTCTAGTGGTTGCCAAAAGGTATTCTAGGAAATGTAGGCGTGGAGAAAAATGTGTGCTTAAATGTGCGATTAATCATGAAATATCTTCTAGAATACACGGAGGGACTGAAGACCAGAGAGGGGAGATTATGTTGATGGCCCGTGTGTGGATTGATCTGTGGGTGTGGAATACAGGAAACACTGTTGATGTTCCTGCAGAGTTAAAGAGTGCGTGTGTGTGTGTGTTTGGGATAGAGCTGGCAGCACAGTGTCACCTACCCGTGACCTTGTATTTCATCTACTAGTCAAGAGAAGAGCGTGTAATGATTTACACCGTAGGAAGAATCCAATAGAGCCATTTTGATACATTACATAAAAGTAGGATTACAACCACATATGCCTGATTAAAAAGGGAATCCCATCCCGTTAGTGACCTCTGATATGACATGATGCGTGAGAAATGGAAATAAAAAGCACGGAGTGTATAACTCTATGCAACGCTCTTCTAGAGGACATTCCCTGTTCTGATAATGGTGATGAAGGGATGCTCATCGCATCATTGTTTCTCCACTCATTCATTTATTGACCTCATGACATTTTCCATTGAGGTCCAGGGAGAGTGGTTAGGAAAAGACATTAAGACGTAAAAAATGTAAAGCAGATCGAACTCACAACACTAAATACAACTCTGTCGAAACTGAACAAGATTATCAACATTGATCTGAAAACATTTCATCCTACTACCTAATGGAAAGAAAGATGTATCTATATTAATGACTCCTGGAGTCAAATCTGTAGTTTCTCATGAGAAATAAAGTCAACCTGCAGCTGATTAGAAGGTAACGCACCACAACAAAGAGGCCTCTCTGTTTTCTGTTTACTCTTGTTTTGTTCATGATTCTTTTTAAATTCTTGTTTATTTATGTGGTTGTTGGCAGTGATGCTGATAGCAATAGTATACATTCTTTTTAAATTATTATTTAAATTTCTATTCATTTTTTTAATCTTTATGTATCTATATATGTTCTTCTCTTCTTCCACCCTTTTTAAACAACAGTGGTCAATCTGTTCTTCCTTTAACTATTGTCTGATATGTCTCTCAGTAGAATATATACGGTTATATTGTGTCACCTGTTTCTAAATGCATCGTCTCACAGAATAAATGAAAAGAATTGAGTGAAATGTTGAGCTGGTGAAGGAGATACTAGGTGCTGATCCTGGCACAGCTTTGTCTTTCAGACTTGTTTTTACAGCGTAGCTCAGGGACATCATAAGAACTCCCCCACATGAAGACACCATGCACTATAATCTGTAGTGCTACTGTCATATAAAAGAATAGAATCTAATCATTTGTAATCTATAGCTGCCCAATACACTACACGTCTATTATTTACTATAAAGGGTTTAGAGCAGATTGTCACCAGATTAAAGCCCGAGTCATTAAATCAACAGCAGCTCAATGATGCTTTTCTATCTGAAGGTCAAATGTGGTTTGTCTCCCTCTCTTCCTGTTCATCTAGCTGTCTGTCTGTATCCCTCTCTCTAATCTCTAGTCCTTATCCGGGGTGACGGGCACTGTTTGTGTGTGTGTGTGTGTGTGTGGTGCCAGATGTGATCTGGTGTACAGTCACTGGAACCTTACCTCAGGTCACCGAGCTCACACACACACACACACACAGAGATGACATAACAGTCAGTCGATGTTAAAGGTCATGAATCAAACTCCAGAAGGTTCATTTCATGTCATCCGTCCCTTTTCATGTGAATGCAACAATGGTGAGAATGTTGTGATATGTTTGTGTAGTCAGCAGTGGTGGGACAGGTGTTACTGATGGAACCAATGACTTAGGCCAAGCATCATGTCTGAGTTATGACTCTGATGGAGCTGGAATTCAGACACAAGTTGTGGCAATCAGGAGCTGAGCGTTTTAAGAGTACCTCCACGAGCTGCTCTGTTGAAACTACAATAACCAACTTCCTGTAGTGTTCAGAACCCCAGCATGCACATGTTTCTTTCACCTCACCTCAGCATCTTTGTCTCACGTCTCTCTCTTCGTACCATTGGGAAGGCTCGTCTCACTCTTTGAAAACCTCTAATATAAAGTAATGAAATGAAATGGAACCAAAACTAATCAAATGTAATAACTGACGTGAGTCCAAGCCACTGGCAGTGGTATGCTATAGCTATGTTTAGAGGCTCTGGTCCTTCTTTCCTTGGGTCTCTTCTTTCTTGGGATTAGTAAAGCCGTTCAACATGATCTCACAGAAATACATGAAATGCCCACGACATCTTAACAGCACATTACGTGGTGATGGTACGTAATGTGTTTAAACTACGCGCTGCCACGCAGAGGCCATTTTGGTTTCGGCAACAAAACTACTTAGTTAGGTTTTGGAAGGAAAAGATCATAGTTTGGGTTAAGATCAGCACCTTTGGTACGTCACATGACTTAAAAACCCAGTAATTTAAAATAAGTCAGAGTTAACTTTTCCTTACTTGATCTCTCCTTTGATTAAAACGTATTTCTTTTGATCCTGACAACTTGTGTGTCGACCACAACAAGGATCCATCCATGTATTCTGTCATGGAACAAAACGTTCAAATCTAAACTTGTGCTACAGACCTTATTTTAGACATCCAACCATTGACTTGAAGACAAGGGAAACGGAAGTAAAACAAATGCATACTCCTCTTCGTGTTTTAGGACTAATAGAGAGACAAACCGCCTCCCCTTCTGATTGGACACCATGTGACCGTTTTTAAGAGCCGGTATGTACGGTGGTCAGTGAGAGACAAATGATTATTTGATCCTGTTTGAATTTCACACAATGTTGGTCAATTTAGAAGATCATTTTGCAAATCAAGAAAGTGGGCATGGATATAACTAACAAGCCACGGTGACAGCCATGTTGGTGACCCACATTGTGCAACAAGTAGTTCACACAACAAAATGATACTAGACAAATGTATAACAATGTGCGACTTTCTTGACTTGCAAATTCATCTTTTATATTGATAAGCATAATTTTTTTTCGAAAATAAGGGGACATCAGAAAGGGCGGGACTTCGCCTCTCTGTTACTGCAACAGTAACTACTCTGTTACTACTTGTTAAGATGGCTATCTTTTACAGTGTTGGAGCCTGGGGGGGGGGGGGGGGGCGCCAGGAGCGGGGGGGGGGGGGGGGGGGGAAAAATATGTGGAGGGGGGGAGAGAAAGGAATAGAGTAGAGAGAGAGAGAGAGAGAGAGAGAGAGAGAGAGAGAGAGAGAGAGA
>NW_022280222.1:360320-390946 GCF_004355925.1 Anarrhichthys ocellatus | reverse complement strand
AGAGAGAGAGAGAGAGAGAGAGAGAGAGAGAGAGAGAGAGAGAGAGATGAACAATAGTATGCCAATACTGATGTATCTCTTCTGCTCTAATTCACCGGCCCAGGTCGATACATCCTTCCTCTCTCTCTGCTCCTCTCTCCTCACTCTCCTCTACCTCTCTCCAACACACACACACACACGCGCGCGGCAGCCGCTTGTTATATGCGTTCCTCCTCGCGCCGCCGGGTGGCCGCCTGGCTGCTCGCGCTGCCGTTGGGGAGAGGTGGAGAGGAATGCGCGCGCCGTGGCCGCCTGGAGATGATCTCGTTTTGGCTGCTGTGCTGGAAGCTGTTGGTAGGTAAATGACCGAATCAGCGACACGCGTCCACAACATCTTTTTAAAACGAACAACAGAACTGTGTGTTCCTCTCGTCGCGCGGTGCAGATTCAGGGAGGATTTTGGCACCACGTAGCAGAGGTGTGTGCACGAGGCTTTGGTTTAGCTCGAGCTACGATCAAATCCCAGTTTTCTTGACGTCTGCGTGTGCTTATCTGTCACGATTTTGGTGCTTTGCCCGGTTTTTGGATGCTGCCTTATATAACACTGTTGGCTCAGCGCTCCTCTGACAGAATATTATGGCGAGAATGAAACCACACAGAACAAAAACATGTGAGTGAATAGAACACCACAGTAGAAGATTTGTGAAATGTTGAATGCTTCCTGATGAGGCAACCTTTAATTATGCCTCATCTTCGACACATGACGTGTAAAGCTGTTCTGTAATCCTCCCATCACACACGCACATACGCGCACACACACAGACATACAAAGGAAGATGTGTTGATGGGGGGGGACAAGAGGTTTGAGGCTGGAAGTTGATTCACTTTACAGGCAATGTAATTCTGTGTATGAACGGCTTCCATATATATTTAATATCTGGAGTTGAAAGAAAGGTTGTGCTAGGTTTGTGGAACGTTGTGGTTTATTTTTAATCCCGACTGTAATCTTTTCCGAGCCACAACAAATTGTGTGACAATAACCAAACCATGGCCATTTCTGAGGGAGATCATCACTCATCTACGGCATCTTCAGAAACACTGACAAACATCATCCTCGCCATTTGCAGATCATGATTCTGCTCTCTGATGTCTTTTTTTTCTCAGATTATAAATGCAAATTTAACAGCAATGAGTTGAAGAAGCCATGGGCTGTAGTGTAGTTAACATGAAGGAAAGGCCTATTGAGCTTAATTCATGGCTGGAGTCTCAGTGCTCACTGAGTGTGTGTCACTGATGCAGAGGCATTACTCATCTCTTCATAAAGGATTACATTTAGTCTCCCGAGGCTGCGCTGCATCCTGCACTTATTTGAAGTCTTGTGTTTGTTCATATTTTTAGGTTAGCAAGCATGGACAGCGATATTGGAATGATCTTATTTTAGTTGTTGAACTTCTGTACATCTATCTCCTCACCTCTATGTCACCATATCATGCAGCTCAAGTAGCCATGTGAGATATTCAGATGACTGAGGATTGTTGCGGAGTAATGGAATCGTATCGTGATCATATATCGACATGTCATACACAATTATTTCATCTAAATGGATGATAACAAGCACATTCTAATTCAACTTTGTCAGAAAGTCTGATCAAACTATTATATTAATAAAACTATTTCCTCAATGTGATTACTATGTTTTTGTGTGCACTGATGTAAACATAGTCGGTGAATAACTGGACTTTTTATTTATTTTTCTCTCTATATGTGTTCATTTTGCATATAATTAGAAAATATTTAGTAAAAATATAGTATAAGTATTTAATCACACAGGAGTATACAAACAGAGGCATCACTGTGTGATTATTTATAGATCCTTTATTTATTGACCGAGCAGACAACATGCCTCGTTGTGATATATTGTTATCGAGATATGAAATGAGATTTATCTTGAGAGAAGATTTTGTGACATGTGTTAAGTGAAAGAGAACTGACTTCAGCAGCTCTGCAGCTATACTTAGTGTTACCATAGCAGCACCACTCGCCTGTCACCAGCACATGCCTGGAAGACAGACCATAATAATCTGCTAACCCACTCACAGCCAACGCATTGCTACCATGGTAACAATAAGAAGGCTTGAGTCTCAAACATGAACAGGGCTGATACTGCTGCGATCTACTCCACTCTGTTTATTATGTGTGACTTGATCTATATGTTCATATAACTGTCATCGCTATTTCCTTTTACTTTTTTATATATTCCAAACAAACTACATTTTCACTTACATAACGCAATATAGCATTTTTGTTTAAAGTTGAATCACTAGTAATGATTTTAAAATGATGAGAGCTGAGCAAAACAAAACTAAGAATAGCTTGTCTGGTTAGTCCACCTTGAGTGAGCCTGAGCAGAAGTTGTTGCTAACTTCATGGCTAACCCCTTCACTCCAATCAGAAGGTGGAAAGCAGGACACAGGAACTTGGCCTGGGTCTTCAGCATTATGTAGCATTTATTCACCGACAAATATCCTGAGCTGTACACGCACTGCACTGTACTCACAGCTATGAAGTTGCTTAGTTCATACTCACTCTCTCTCTCTGTCTATGGTGGAGAGCGTGGTGAGTTTGGCTAAATGTTTGGTGATTTTTCTCAAACTTTTCTCCATAGTTCACTGTGTGGTTGAGTTGTGGTGGTTTGAGGTTGTTGTCGGTGTATTTTGGTGTGTTTTGGCGGACAGAGAACCGTGTTTCTTGTCGGGGAAGGCGTCCTCTGAGACGCCGTCCCTGTCTTTGAGGCATGGAGTTCGTGTTCAGCCCGACCCGTGTGTCCCGGTAGAGGCGGTTCTCCTGGCGGTGGGAGACCGTGTGGGAGACGCTAACCTGTGCTATGCCTCCAGGATGAACAGAGGTGTGCTGGTGTTTCTGAAAGAGGAGCGTTTTGTGGCGGAGTTAATATCGAGCGGCGTCTCGCTGAACAGCGTGTATTTGCAGGTTTCCCCGCTCGCAGTGCCCTCCACCCGGGTCAACGTCTCCGGTGTTCCCCCGTTCATCCCCAACCAGGTGTTGGAGCGAGAGCTGCAGCGCTTCGGGAAGCTGGCGAACAGCTTCAGGAATGTGGGTCTGGGATGTAAGAGTGATAAACTGAAGCATGTCCAGTCCTTCAGGAGACAGGTGTTCATGTTCCTTACCTGTCCTTCACAGACGCTGGAGGTCTCCTTTAGGGTGAAACACGGGGAGGAACACTACATGGTGTACGCTAGCACAGGTAGCATCAGGTGCTTTGAGTGTGGGGAGGTGGGACACAAGCGAACCGCTTGTCCTCACGGGCCGGCCAAAGGGCACCCCGAGACGGGGGCCGTACCGGCGGAGGAGCTCGATCACAATGGTGCTCCGCTAAATGACGAGCCGGCGGAGGTCGCTGCTCCGCGGGGGGGCGATGACCCGCCAACCGGGGCCGAGGAGGGGCATAGCGGGCAGACAGACAGTCAGGACGGGGAACAGAGAGCTGATTCAGGCGGAGGAAAAATTATTGATGAGGACTCAGCTGTTCTGCGTCTCACAACAGAGGGAAAGGAAGTAACAGAGGGAAGGAAAGTAGTAGAGGAAAAGAATGTAGTAGAGGAAAGGAAAGAAGTATCGAGGAAAGGAAAGAAGTATCGAGGAAAGGAAAGTAGTAGAGAAAAGGAAAGTAGTAGAGGAAAGGAAAGTAGTAGAGGAAAGGAAAGAAGTATCGAGGAAAGGAAAGAAGTATCGAGGAAAGGAAAGTAGTAGAGGAAAGGAAAGTAGTAGAGGAAAGGAAAGTAGTAGAGGAAAGGAAAGAAGTATAGAGGAAAGGAAAGTAGTAGAGGAAAGGAAAGTAGTAGAGGAAATGAAAGAGGTAGAGGAAAGGAAAGTAGTAGAGGAAAGGAAAGAAGTAGAAGAAAGGAAAGTAGTAGAGGAAAGGAAAAAAGTAGAAGAAAGGAAAGTAGTAGAGGAAATGAAAGTAACAGAGGAAAGGAAAGAAGTAGAGGAAAGGAAAGTAGTAGAGGAAATGAAAGAATTAGTAGAGGAAAGGAAAGTAGTAGAGGAAATGAAAGTAACAGAGGAAAGGAAAGAAGTAGAAGAAAGGAAAGTAGTAGAGGAAAGGAAAGTAGTAGAGGAAATTAAAGAATTAGTAGAGGAAAGGAAAGTAGTAGAGGAAAATAAAGTTGTAGAAGAAAGGAAAGTAGTAGAGAAAATGAAAGTAACAGGAAAGGAAAGAAGTAGAAGAAAGGAAAGTAGTAGAAGAAAGGAAAGCAGAGGAAGCACTGACAGCAGGAGCAGAGGAAGGAATGAGGGAAAGTGGAGGAGGCAGCAGTAAAGGGCCGACAGCTGAAGCTGACCAACGTCAGGCTGCTGGTCCAGAGGTGAGTGGGGGGGCTTGTGTTGTGGAGGAGGAGATGGAGTACGACTCTGACGGTCTCACTCTCACAGACTCACAGTGGATATCTGTACAAGCTGGGGGAAATTAATAACTTCCTGGATGAAACGTTTGGAAAATCTGTTGAAGTTTTAGACTATTTTCCAAACGCAGACAAATTTATTAAAAGTGTTTTGACAATACAGAGAGAGGTTGATGTGGATTCATTCGATGAAAAGAAACATTTCCGTCTAAAGAAGCTCATGACGTATCTCAGGAAGCTAAAGAAGAGAGATGATGGGAAAGGTTCCAAAAGGTTAAGAACCTCTAAGTCAGTCTATGATGAATGTGTTTCACTTATTAATCTTTCTGTTACTGTTACTTCTAGTTGTCTACATCACTGCTATTTTTCATTTCTCAATGCACAAGGTGAGGGTTGGCTCTTTAAATATTGATGGTGGGAGGGACCGACAGAATAGGGCGGTCACTGCAGACATGATCACACAGAAACAACTAGACATCGTTTTCCTGCAGGAAACACACAGCGACCCACATAATGAGGTAGACTGGGGTTTGTGGTGGAAGGGCCAGTCCTGTCTCATGGGACCAACCTGTCTGCAGGTGTAGCCATTCTGTCCTCACCTGGGCTGGATGTTAACATCATCTCCTCCACAGAGATAGTGACAGGCAGGGCTTTAGTGGTCAGAGCATCAATACAAAACATTACTTTTGTTTTTATCAACATCTATGCTCCAAACCAGGGCTCACACAGAACAGACATCTTCCACAAACTCAAAGATGTCCTGCAGCAGTGTGATCACAACGAGTGTGTAGTGATGGGGGGGGGGGGGGGGGACTGGAATTGCACCATAAATTCCTTATTGGATAGAACAGGAGAGGAACCTCATTTACAGTCATCTGCCATCTTATCGCAGGTGATCGCAGAGTCAGGTGTGGTGGATGTATGGCGGGTCAAACATCCCCGGGCTAGACAGTACACATGGGTGAAGGTGTTGAATGGGAGCATTAGGGCAGCCAGGCAGGACAGGGTTTACATATCTCATAGTTTTAGTAACCGGTTATTGAATAGTCACATTTACCCAGTAGGATTCACCGACCATCACCTCGTCACTTTAGATGTTCACACCTCACCAACCACCAAATGCAGCTCTTACTGGCACTTTAGCATTAAGTTGCTTCAGGACAGTGATTTCTGTGAAAGGTTTGAGGCTTTCTGGGGCATCTGGAGAGAAAAGAAGAGCGATTTTGAGTCCCTGAGTCAGTGGTGGGATGTAGGAAAGGCACATATACGTGTCTTTGTTCAACAATATACAAGTCACTCCACAGTAATAGTCAAAGGGTCATTGAGGATCTCGGAAATTAAATCAAGGATTTGGAGAGTCTATTCACTCACACCAGCACAGACACTCACAGGCTTCAACAGAAGAAACAACAACTCCTTTCTACAGGAACGAGCTAAAGGAGCTTTGGTCAGGTCAAGGTTCACCAGTGTTAGGGACATGGATGCTCCTACCTCCTACTTCTTCAATCTGGAGAAGTCCGTCTCTCGGACCAAACAAATGGTGTGTCTCCACCTTCCTGAGGGTAAGATGACGACTGACCCGATTGAAATGAGACAACATGCCGTAAGCTTCTACAGTGCCCTCTTCAGGAAGGAGGACAACCACAGATAGAGTGTTGACGAGCTGCTTCAGGACCTTCCTCAGCTGGGCCCCGAGGACAGAGCTGTCCTGGATGCCAACATCTCCCTGGAGGAGCTGACCGCTGCTGTGGGTCAGATGGCTGCTGGGAGAGCTCCTGGACTGGACGGACTGCCTGCGGACTTCTATAAACACTTCTGGAAGTGTTTGGGAGCCAACCTGTGGGAGGTGCTGCAGGAGTGTTCACAGACAGGCCTGTTACCGACGACATGTCGGCATGCAGTATTATCACTGTTACCCAAAAAAGGAGATTTGTCCTTACTGAAGAACTGGAGACCGGTGGCGTTGTTATGCACAGACTATAAACTTCTTTCCAAGGTGCTCGCCAACCGGCTTAAGAACTTTCTGGAGTCTATAATCCACAGAGACCAGTTTTACTGCGTACCGGACAGATCCATCATGGATAACATTTTTCTCATGAGACACTTGTTGGATCTTTGTAAACTGTATAATATTGATGTTGGTGTTATATCATTAGATCAGGAGAAGGCTTTTGATAGGGTTGATCATGGTTTTCTTTTTTCCACTTTAAGAGCATTTGGTTTTGGTGAAGGGTTTGTGTCACTGTTTGGTTTGATGTACAAGGAAGCTACTTGTCTGGTGAAGGTGTGGGGGGGGGGGGGGGGTGTGCGGGGCTGTCCAGTTCAGGTCCAGAGAGGCATCAGACAGGGATGTCCTATCTCTGGACAGCTATATTCCATTGCCATTGAGCCTCTTCTGAACAGGTTGAGATCCCGTCTATCAGGACTCATGTTACCTGGGCTGCCTCAGCGGCCCTCGCTGGTGGTGTCAGCATATGCTGATGATATTTATGTGTTCGTCAAAGACCAGAGGGATATCCAGTTCCTAGGTAACAGTTTAGATTAGTTTGAGAGGGCATCTTCAGCAAAGGTAAACTGGGAGAAAAGTGAAGCTTTGCAGGTTGGGCAGTGGGCAGACAAAGAAACACCAAAGCTACCAGGAAACATCAGATGGGGAAGGGAGGGCCTGAAGGTTTTCGGTGTTTTTTTGGGAACAGAGGAGTTTCAAAGACAGAACTGGGAGGGTGCTATGGAGAGAGTGTGTACCAGACTGTCTAAATGAAAATGGCTGCTACCTCAGCTCTCTTACAGGGGGAGGGTCCTAATTGTCAATGACTTGGTTGCCTCTACCCTTTGGCACAGACTGGTAGTCCTACCTCCACCACAGAGCCTGATTAAAGAAATCCAGGGGGCAGTTGTGGACTTTTTCTGGTCAGGGCTTCACTGGCTGAGATCTGCGGTGCTGTACCTGCCGGTCCAGGAGGCAGGGCAGGGTCTGGTGGACATCGCATCACGCATCACAGCCTTCAGACTGCAGACAGCTCAGAGACTGCTGTACAGCGTCGGCCTGCCATGGACTGATACTGCCTGTGTGCTGCTGAGGAGGGCCGGACGCTTAGGTTATGACAAACACCTGTTCCTACTTCAGCCCCAGTCAGTGGATTTAACTGGTCCCACACCGTTCTACCAGTCCGTCTTACAGGCATGGCAGGTTTTTACAGTCCAGCGGAGAGCTGTGACGACACCAGGGATGTGGCTCTTTGAGGAGCCGCTGTTTGGAAGCAGCTACATCACATCCCAGGTCCTGACGTCCATCAGCCTGAGATCCAGACTGAGAGAGGCCGGCTGTGTGAAGCTGGGTCATCTGATGAAGACCTCCATCCCTCAACTAGTGGAGCTGATCAACATCCGGTCCAGCAGGCTGCTGCACAGGCTGGTGGAGGAGGTCTGTGCGTCCCTGCCAGAAGTCCTCAGAGCGTTTGTTAGAGACCGTACAATATCTGACCAATGGGACGATGAATGTGAGTATGTCTTCCCACCCCTGGCTGTCTGTCCTGCTGTGGGACAGTGTCAGGATGAGGAGGACATCCTGCTGACTCTAAAGACACCCCAGTTGGGGGACTTTGAGACTCTGGGGAGGAAAGCAGCGTATCAGGTCAGTGTGAAGGTCTCTAACTTGCACTCTCTGGCAGGAGTGAGGGTGTCGAGGTGGACCGAGTTTTTTGGCAGGGGATCCTCCCCAAGGGGCTGTTGGCGGTCTCTGTACAAACCCCCTGTAGATAAACGGACAGGAGACCTCCAGTGGAGGATTGTACATGGGGCCATAGCTACAAACAGGTATCTGGTGACAGCTGTCCTTTCTGCTCACAGACAGAAACCATCCACCATCTGCTCGTTGAGTGCTCCAGACTGGTGAGACTCTTCAGCCGCCTGAAGGCGTGGTTTCAGGGCTTCTTTTTACCTGTGGTCCAAACTACTCTGCTAAAAAAAAATCTGTCCACACACTAATGAATTTCCTTTCAGGACTGGCCAAACTAGCAATATGGAAAACGAGGAAATACCGTGTGAGGGGTGAAGGGTCAGAGGACGTGAGCTTGATGCTGACGGGCTGCTGGCTGCTCGGCTCAGGGTAGAGTTTGGCTTCTACAAACTGACAAAAAAAAACTGAACTCTTTGTGAACATTTGGGCTCTGAATGTCGTTCTGTGTTCAGTCAGAGACAATGCTCTGGTTCTGAACTTATGATTTGTGTTTTTTTCTTTATTTTTTAATTTTTTGGTTTTGTTTGGTTGATTTTTTTGCATGAATTAAGTTTGTTGTAATTTTTGATAAACAGTAAAACTGTAAATGAAATCTCTCGCTGTCTCTCTGTCTGTCTGTCTCTCTCTCTCTCTCTCTCTCTCTCTCTCTCTCTCTCTCTCTCTCTGGAAACCCTGGCTTGGTGTGTTTTATGCATGTTTCTCTTTTCATTACGTAATTACAGCTTGTGACATTTTTGCAAATTTTTTGCATAAGAAAAACAAAAAAAGAACATCCAAAGTTGAAAACCGAATACCTACCCAATGAATAAATATTCAAAGAGTCAAATATTTGAATATTCAGATTCAGCCCCGACAAAATTGCAAGGTAACTAGTCAAAATTCTGTGATTCAAAGTGGAAATTATAGATAGTATAGAGAGTGCACAGTATAATACATTATTAAAGCTACTAATGCCAAGTTGTCTTTTGATCAAAGCAAGTATCTAAATAAAAATACGATCCTTTATTTCTATTTATTTGAATTGCGTGTTTTCAGTAAATAACCATTATAGGTGACAAAAACAAAATAAAAAGATAACGTTGTGGCAATGATACCATGCAGTTGGCATACCAGTGCTCGACCCTTTCAGCAGCATTTATATTGGAAAAATGAATACACAGTGATATATACCATTACCGTCCGTGCCTCAAAATCATACCGTGATATCAATGTTAGGGCATACTGCCCAGCCCTGATAATACTTCAAAAGTCACAATTGAATCATTTTGTCTTAATACTAATTCTAGCGTCTTATCATTCTCACTTGTCTCCCTAACGTGTGAGTTGGTATCTCGTTCATTTATCTCACCATGACTGTTTTTTATTTGGTCATTCTTAAAAAATCTTTTCTGGCGGGAATGGACTTCCATACATTATTGTATGAATAACCATAACACGTTAAGAATGTATTAGTATTCAGGCTACAATGAATTGACCAGCTTATAATGAAGTATGTGTGTCCCCAGAGAGCAACAGCTGGGCTCAGGAGGACAACAGCTGAGCTAACGGATGGTAACCCCGACAACGGTAGCTCCGGCAACAATAACCCTGTCAACGACTCTCCCAGTCCTATACAGCCAACAGATCCAGTTACCATGGAGATCAGCTCATCACCACCGCTAACGGACACGGAGAGTGAAAACTTGGTTATCTGGGGCAGCCAGGAAGTAGAGGAGCTCCATTACCCAGAGGTCCATGGGCTGAAGCAGCCAGTCGGGGACGAGAAGGAGGAAGAAGAGGCTGCAGAAAAAGAAAATGTAATAAGAGATGCAGATGAGTGCGACTATCTGGTTTTTGCAATAGGAGAGCGAAAGGGAGATGACGAAGGAGGTGAAAGTGAAGGAGGACAAGACGGAGAGAGAGGAGGAGAGGAGGTAGAAGATGGAGGAAGAGGGGAAACAGAAGGAAAGGAGGAAGGGAATGGAGATACAGAGAGGGAAGAAGGAGGAAGAGGAGACAAAAAAGAAGAGGATGAATGCAGAGAGACAGTGGGAGAGATGAGAGATGATGCTCTGTCAGAGCTCTTCTTCATCTCTTGCAGCCCGGTGTGTCCGACATCATCAGAGCCCCTGATTGTCACCTCAGATCCTCCAGAGCAGCCTATAGACACCATGTTGCATGAGGCCTGGGGTCACGACCGTGGCAACAGAGATGACCTTAGTGACAGTCACCTCAGCGACTGCCTCCAAGCTGAGCTGGCTATCGTGTACTCGGACAGCGATGCAGGTGACGACCAATGGGCTAGCTTCGCGCTCTGTGATGTCACCAACCAGGAAGATGCAGGAGGAGGAATTCACGATAGCGTCTGTGATGGAGAGAGCAAGGAAGAGGAGAGAGGAGGACGCAATAAGGAGAGAGGGGAAGAAGAGGATGAGGCAGAAGTAGAGAGTGAAAAAGAGAAGCAAGGAGAGGAGGAGGAGAGGAGGGGAGGCAGGGATGGTGATGATGAAGAACAGATGATGTCGAGGAGAGATCTATTCCTGCGCTCACCTTCTGTCAGCTCCACAGCCAGCTCCACAGACCCTTACAGAAAGGTAGGACTTTACCTCTTTTTATGTAACTTTGAGCCCAAAAAGTTAATTTCCTGTTCATCTTGGCTCAGTGGTAGAGCAGGGTCGTCCTTCCATCAGATGATCGGCAGTTCGATCTCCGGCTCAGCCGGTCCATGTACCTTGCATGGTAGCCCCTGTCATCAGAGTGTGAATGGGTGTGAATGGGTGAATGATGACGTGTAGTGTTAAAATGCTGTGATTGGCCGAGAGACTAGAAAAGCGCTTTTCAAGTACAGACAAAAGACTATCTTATCTTTATGCCCTAGGAATTATGTTCACATTGAATGATTACACAGCGCTGAGTCCCGCCCCTCAAACTCAGACTGGCCGATCATATTGTAGCATGGGCTGGCTCTGAACAGGGTCCGCCAACTATCTGGCTGTGTTTTCTTCATTTCCAGGCATGGTTTTGAGGATTTCGAGCTAGTCACGCTTAAAAGAGCAATACATTATATTCAGATTATTAATTTGGCAGCAAACAACTATTTGATGTGTAAAGATCTAGGGGAGTAATGTCTATATAGCAGTTACAGCTTACCTGTGAGTGTGACGTTTACCCGACCAGTAGCGTCCTCGCAGAATTCTGGCACCCTCAGGTAAACAATGTTAGCTCGGTCAGCATGTTTGCCGTAGTCGCCGGCTAATGCGTTGCCATGATCAGAGACACTGAGCGGCAATCAATATGCTCTCAATCTGGTATCATGCACCTTTAAACGTTGTGTCTGGGGCACATTTAATAATGATATACGTTACTAAAACATTACATTTCTACGTAAAAACTTACATTAGCAGAGTACGTTAGAAGATCATTAACTAGCATTAGCACTTCTATGCTACGCTAGCTACTGAAGGTATACGGAATGTTTACACATGCTTTTAGCTTTTTAATGATTGTAACAGTGAATAAAGACTGACCTGGTTCTAATGGGGGCAGTAGCTCCGACAACGTGACAGAGTAGCAGCAGGGGGCGGGGCTTAGCAAAGTGTCTACTATGTTCAGTGCAGGTCCAGTAAAGAAAAGGTATAGTAGTGTGACCTGTATGTTGGGCTGGGCGATAAGTGGATATGAAAATGTATCAGTCAGTTTTACAATTTTACAATCAGTGTATAGCTGGAAATATTTACTTTTTTCTCTATATAATTTAGCTCTAAAACTGTTAATTTTGCACTTAAGTTCTTAATTAAATTAGAAAATATTTATATATATTATATATATTTAAGTTACGCAGGAGTATACAACAAGAGGCTTGAGGAATTTAGCTTAGCACCAAGATCGGCAGCAGGGGAAATAGCTCATCTGGGTCAGTTCAAAGTGACAGTCAGTGAAGCTCGCTTATTAACATGTGGTATGTTGTGTCTGCTTAATCCGTAGATATAGAGGTCAATTAAAAATATGAGGTGGTTATCAAACAACAGCTGGATGCAGTGACACCAACCTGTGTCACAGCCGGAGATGGGTGGATGAAAGACTTTTGTTAGACAGCATGTAACCCGTCCCCTATGGAGACAGCAATGCCCCTCACTGCCAATACAAAATCCTGATCAGTCCAATGACTTGTGTTTGACTTGTGTTGAGAGTTGTTGCCCCCTGTGGGCCACTGTAAGTAATTCATGGCAAAATTCTGATAATGGACCTGATGATGTTACTATACAGACATCAGAATATGTGAATCCTCCAATACTTGAGTTATATTTTCATATTCTCCCTCTTCCTCTGGAGGTCTATATATTGTAACACTTCTGTTAAATATGTCAGTCTCTGTTTATTAGTAATACTGTATGAATATTAAAATGTTTTTCAGTGGTGGGTCTGTTCTGAGACTTGTTTAATCATCTGATTGTGATCCTGGTCTTTTCTATCAGGCTCCTGTAGATTTCTGTGTGCAAGAAGAGACCCACAGTGAACATGTCTCCACTGAGCATGTGGACTTTCTGTTAGCCCGCCAGCAGTGGAGGAAGATGGAGGAGGTCAAAGGTCAGCCAATCCCCAAACCAGGGCTCAGAGCTCAGGGGAGCTTCCAGGGCACCCACACTTCACTGTACCCCCCCACTCGCAGCCCCCGACTCAAACACAGGTAGGAAGCATGGGAGTTACCAACAGTTCACTTGTCCTGTTTGGATGGAGCGTTATCAGACAGTATGTTTCCTTCTGACACTAGTTGAAAAATTCAATTCATAAAAAAACAAAACTGATTTAAATGAAACAGCTCAGTATATAATACAAATTGTGTATTTATACTGTATATCTTTTAATTGAGACGAATCACTTTCTTTGTCTTAGCAATGGATTTCATTTCAATTGATTTATTGTAAGTCTTTTTTCAAGCTAAACCATGAAGTTCTCTGGTTGCAGCTTCTTAGATGTGAGGACGGGCTGCTTCTCTGAACCTTGTGTGATAGTAAACTGAATATCTTTGGGTTGTCGACTATTGCTCAGAAAAAACAATAACTTTTGAGGATATCTGATTGGGCTTTAGGAAATTATGATGCGCATTGTTCACTATTGTCTGAGATTTTTATTGGCCAAAAGAACATTGATGAGTTGAAACAGCCCCGAGGCCATCGTGAGTCATTCTTACAGGTCTCCTGCCCCCAAATCCAGATTGTCCCACTGAGTGACAGGGTCTATAACACTGAGTACACATTCTCTATTTTGTCATCTTCTACTTACTGTAGAGCCCAAACAGCACTTATTATTTTATACTTTATCTTATCTATACCTCATTTATCAGACGAAATAAGCACACAGCGTGAAAGTGTCCAGCTGACCTGTTGACACTGTAAACGGAGGAAAGACATATTTTGAATACTTGGGGAATCCCTGACTAAGAATTAGTCCAATCTGTTTGTAAAAGTCTTGTCTATCTGAATAGAATCATATTGTTTTTGCTTACTGACTCTGTATTTCTGTTCTTTTGAAAAATAAGAAAAACAACCATATTATATCGCTTAGCTGTCATTTCCGATTAATGGAAGCTGTTTTTGTGTGTCGTGTGTGTGTGTGTGTGTGAGTGTAGGTGTGTGAGAGAGTGTGTGTGTGAGTGTGAGAGTGTGTGTGTAGGTGAGTGTGTGTGTGTGTGTGTGAGTGTAGGTGTGTGAGAGAGTGTGTGTGAGTGTGAGAGAGTGTGTGTGTGTGTGTGTGTGTGTGTGTAAGTGAGTGTGTGTGTAGGTGAGTGTGTGTGTGTGTGTGTAGGTGTGTGTGTAGGTGTGTGTGTGAGTGTGTGTGTGCTCCTCTGTCCAGACTGAAACTACTGAAGCGGAGCAGGGATTGATATAGAGATGTGGTTTCTTCTCAAATAGAACTTTTGTTCCTGTTCCATTGTTCACTTTATTGTTCCATTGCATTGTTCACTTTGAGATTCACGAGTCTTAAATGCGCTTGAACAGGAGGTAGAGATGTGAAAGTGTGTCCTTCATGTACTGTATATTCAGCTGCCTTGATAACTAGTGTGTCACGTGAATGGAGCAATGCTATATACAAACATACATGTTACACCGTTAATACAGTATAAAGTAAAACAACTATTCAATTTACAGCCAAAGACAAATACAAATAAATACAGACAAAAACTATGAATTGAATTAAATGAAACAAAAGATGTTGAGATGTTTTCCCTTCATCTTGAGAAGAGCTCTCTTATTTGCATCATGTTGGTTTCATCTTGGTGGACAGTCACACATCTGTCATCACATTTCTTTCAGGCCACATATGATCTTATACATGTTTTCATTTGGAATCTGTAGTTGGGGTGAATTTACTGCGGTGCTCCTTCAGCACCCACAAACCTGCCCATGGTATTGGTATTTAGTTTGACTATTTGATCATATGGCCTGATATCATTGAAGAGCTGGAATACTTTCATACACAATATCAATGAGGTGCTGTCAGGCCAAGTGGAGAAATGTTTTTTTTAATTTAACTTCAAAGTCAACAAAAGCTTGAATGGCTGTGTTTACAGGGGAATTTAGAATTTTCAATGGAAGCACAACTCTGTAGCTTTAGTTCATCTTAACTTAAGCTGGGTTTCCTCCT
The DNA here is from genome assembly GCF_004355925.1 of Anarrhichthys ocellatus. NCBI lineage: Eukaryota > Metazoa > Chordata > Actinopteri > Perciformes > Anarhichadidae > Anarrhichthys > Anarrhichthys ocellatus. The sequence goes on along the minus strand of NW_022280222.1, from coordinate 376,186 downwards.
GTCCTCTCAAAGGGAGATCCATCCACCAGTGCCCAGGGAGCCCACCCTGTCCTCCACCCTGTCCCCCAGTTCAGAGGACTCAGGCCTGGATGACTTGTCCTACCGCAGCCCGCTAGAGGAGCCAGAGAGTGCAGTGGAGAGAGAGATCCGACTGACTCTGGAGAGGGAGGAGCGGCACCGCAGAGAGAGGGGGGTGATTACACAGGGCCTCACTATACCCAGGTAACAGAACATTATTATTATTAACAGGGAAAATAAAGTGCTGTTTTCCTTTTTGCTACACTTTAATAATGTGGCATTGCAGAGCATTATAGTGTGGGTTAGTATCGGGGGGGGGGGGGTTACAACTGAATGTCCCTGTGTTGCAGAATGACAATAAATGATCCTTGAATCCTTGAACGTGAGGTTGGAACAGGTTGAGAGGAGGAGACGGTTGGAGTGGTTTTCTGCTAAATGTGCCACCATCTCTGAATTCCCACTGCACGGTACGGCTCGGCTCAGTTTGAGTACCTGTGGACGGTGCCTTCTCAAACTGAAACTGCTGTGATATCAATGTGACAGAAACAGTGTGTTCTCTTGCTGGATCCTTTCATGAGCAACCGAACAGAGGACGAGCTTTTTGTTTGTCATTTGACCACGGCCTGCCATTTGTAAAGATCTCGGCCGAGTGTAATTCGCACACTATTGATAGTAGCTTGGCTATTTTGAAAATAATGTTTGTGCGTATTATCTCTGACCAATCACTGTTGCTGTGTTTTAACTCCACCTTCTAGTACTGGCTCAGCTCGTTTGGAACAAGTACCAAAAAATGCACCAGGTACCACTTACTAGTCGAGCCGTACCAAGCAGTGGAAATGTGGCATTTGTTCACCAGCTTGTCATCAAATGTGTCTGCTGTGTGCTGCTGGGAAGGTTATTTACCGAGGGTTCATTAGAGCTTTGTTTCTGTCAACAGCTGACTGTTGAAAGCAGTTTGAGAGCGAGTGTATAGGCAGCAAAACCAAAACAATGAGCGAAGAAAGGCTTCACCGCAGAGCTGAGGAGAACTGCTGAGTTGGTGATAATTCTCTGTTTTGGCACTTTGGGCAAAACCTAATCATCATTTATCACATTAACGTAAAAAGATAAAAAAATATGGAGATGCAGTATTGCATTCAACTGTCACGGGGCATGATGGAGGACTCAAACGCAGACCAGGCAGAGTAGCGTGAAGCAGGCGTTTTATTCAACACAAAAAGGAATAGTTACCAACACAACAGGGAGTCCAAGCACAAGACAAGAGACGAAGGGGAAAATCCAGCGGGAAACGAGGCAGGGCAGGCAGACGGGGAAACCGGGAACAGGACGAGCACAAACGGGCGGGTAGAACACAAACAATGACCTGGCAGTGAGTGACTGAGAGGCAGGGGTTTATAAAGTGGCTTGAACAGGTGAGGGGAGTTGTGCTGATGAGGAGTGAGTGACTGACAGGTAGAGTGAGGAGGGTGAAGCTACACAAAGACACACAGAACACACAAGGCAAAGCCTGATCGTGACACCAACAAACGTTTTGTGCAGAATCACCTATATTCCAAGGCAAAATAGCCAAAATGAACTTGTTTCAGACTGATTGTTCTGTTTCTTTTGTTCTGTGTGCAGACCCTCCACCTCTCAGACAGGACGATCTCCACCCAGACCTCCAGCCTGCCGCACCCCCACCTTGTCCATCTCCCCATCCCCTGCATGCTCCTCTTCCCTTCCCCGTTCTGTCTACCATGAAATGACGGCCAATAATGTCATTATCTTGGAGCCCGACTGCTCCAGCTCCGCCTCCAGGAACCGCTTACTATCTACCGCAATCGGGAGCCTCTCCAATTGGCCGATTAGCCAGGATGCTGTGACTTCCGCCAACGTCATCGTCGTGGAAACCTCCAACCTCATCATTCGCAGCGCTTCCGAATTCTGTCTAAGCTCCGCCCCGGTGTCCACGGAAATGCAGGAGAGCACCTTCTTGTCCAATCCGTTCTTTAAGCTACGCTCCCTCAGTAGCCAATCGCTGGTGGAGCAAGAGATCCGCATGGTGAGGCAGAGGGAGGAGGAGTGGAGGAGGCAGCGGGAGGAGATGTGGAGGAGGGGGAGGGAGGAGGAGTGGAGAGGGAGAGAGAGGTACGACACTGTGCTGGTGTCTCCGGGCCTGAGCGATAACATCAGTTTCAACGGTACATATACGAATCATGGCCACTTATCCAAGTATCAGGAATCTGTTTCGTTGTAGTGCAGAGAGGTCAAACAGTTCGACTGAGCACCAATCAAACCAAACTGCTGCTCTCCTGCACATCATTTATTGATTGCCTTAATTCAAAAAATTGGGGGGATTTAGTTGGGGATTCAAAATAGTGTCAGGATTAATTAGACGATAGTGTGTTTTCACCGTTCTTAGTCCATTGCTGAACAGAACACGAGTCAATACTCTGTACTGGATGTGTAGGATGAAAAATACATTCAAAAACCTGCTTTCAGCCTGTAATGGTAATGTTATGTAATTATAATATAATAAGATAATTATTTTTTTGAGATTGAATTGTCTTTTTGTTTCCTTTGTTTTTATTCCAGTGCCAGAGGTTCTAGACAGATGTGTGTCCTCTCCTTCGTCCCCCTCCAGGACCCGCAAAATGGAACGATCCAGCATGTCTTGTGACCACAAGGTTTGCTTACACACACACATGCACGCACACACACGTCCCTGTGCGATCTTTGTGTGGACCCTCATTGGAATAATACATTCCCCAGCCCCCTACCCTAACCTTAACCATCACAACTAAATGCCTGACCCCAACCCTAACCCAACCTAGACCTAATTCTAACCTGAACCTTAAAACCAAGTCCTAAACCTCGAACAGGTCTTCGAAGAGGTGAGAAGCAGCCAATTGTAGTATATATATATAACACACACACACACCCCCACACACACACACACAAACTATGCACAGTATCTGTCTATCTATCTGGAGACCAAGTAGAAATACTTGGTTATCTTCTCATCAGTAGTATGTCACCTCTGACATCACAGAAGAAGACATGATGTATTCATCAGTCAAGATTTACTGGGCAAGATTCCAAACAATGACCCTTAATTAGGTCCCGCCCCAAGAATGCAGACTGGCCAATCATAGCGTAGCATCGGCTAGCTCCAACCAGGGTCCGACAACTGTACGGCTCTGCTTCCAACACTCTCATGCATTGGTTTCAGATTTTCCTCACTTTCAGGCTGGTTTTGTAGATTTCCTATTTAAACCCAGCTCGGCTTTTCTAAGTAGGCTAATACATGTTAGACACACAGCATTGCAGGCTAGCTAGACATAGTCCAGCCTGCTCTCCTAAAAATATGTTCCCATGCAACAAAACTGCATTGTCAATTACATTTCAAGGTAAACATAATTTCTCCCAGATTACATTTGTTTTTGACTTATTACAAATAGATTTCAAATCATAGTCAGTTTGAGGTGGATCAAACAAACACTGGACTTGACCCATCGTGTCAATGCTACAATGACTTCTATCACCTGCTCAGCTTTTATATTTTATAGAACCGTAGAAGCCGCTAAAATGTCAGGAAGGTGTATAGGTATGAAGAAATAGATACTGCCCCCAAACTCACTAACGAGTCTGTTGAACACCCTGAAAGCTGCATGAAATGACATCTTGTGTCCACATGGGGGCAGCACAATAAGCTGACAACACAACATTGACATGTTGACGACAACTTTAAATCTGAAGCAGTTGTCTCGTTACAGATCCAGTAGAAGCAGAGACACAATAGCATTCATTTGGAGTTGTGTTTCGGCTCTCTCCTCCTGAAAACACATGTGGTTCTTTAGCTGCTAGAACGCTCAGTATTGATCTATTGATTTCATAGAAGTACTGGTGATGGAAATGACTGATACAGTACACAGTACATACACAGTACTTTATAGGACATATACAGCTCACCAATGAGCAAACATTTGACTCAACATAAGATTTTATTCCATGACAGTAATATTTACTCAAACATGTCATGTCCTCCCTGATGCACTATTTGTGATGTTTACTCTCACACAGCAGCTGAGCATAGTCCACTGTGTCGGATTGCTTCATGTATCAGTACATGGCATGAAAATCATATTTTCATTGTTAAAGTTGTTCTTTTGCAATTTCTATTTTGGGTAATTTATTTCTTCCTTTACTCATTCATTCATTTGTTTTGTTTAATAATTGTGAACTTTCTGATTCATTGAATCAATTGGACTGATTAATTATTACATTTATTAGTTCACAATTTAGCAAATATATTCATTATTCGCCATCACTCTTGCATTCATGCGTCTAATAATTCCTCCAACCATTCCGTCCTTTGTTTATTTTTCCATCCATCATCCATCCATCCATCCATCATCCATCCATCCAACCATCATCCATCCATCCCATATTCCATCCATCCATCATCCATCCATCCATCATCCATCCATCCAACCATCATCCATCCATCCCATAATCCATCCATCATCCATCCATCATCCATCCATCCATCCATCCCATAATCCATCCAACCATCATCCATCCATCCATCCATCCATCCATCCCATAATCCATCCAACCATCATCCATCCATCCATCCCATACTCCATCCATCCATCATCCATCCATCCCATAATCCATCCAACCATTTCCATCCATCCACCCATTTTGGCTCTAGTGGTTCAGCTGAATGTCCCCCTCCCTCCAGTTCCCCTCATCCCTCTCTTCGATGCCAAGACGACAGAACGCCATGGCGCAACGATGGGAGGCCTCCCTATTAGCCAATCAGAAGAAGGAGTAACCAACAACGCTCAGCTGTCAGCCATTTAAAAGCCAAAATGACATCTTACGCCTCTGTTACTTCCTACTGCTGTCCAGAAAAGTCACACAGTGTACTGCAATGTTTGTCAAAACTTTGGGTTTGAACCAATGGGTCACAAATGTGTTGTCTGTGGGATGCCCTGTGAGAGGACTGTTTATAGATGTTTATGAATTATGGTACTCGTACAAATGTAGATATTTTTTGATTTTTATGACTATGACTGACTGTAATGTAGTGATTTTAAACTTTTTCTGGGCAGTCGCCCAGAAATTAATTTTAGATATTGATTTAGTCTCTATATTTTCATGTGACTAACAGCATACAGCCTTTATTTTAAGATATTGTAGCTATGCAGAGACTTGACAAATTACATGCAAAAATTATTTAGCATGTCGTGATCTTTTCAAATGACAAGTCATAGTATTATAAAGGTGCCAACCCAGACTTTAAAATTCTCTGCCTTAAGCCGGGGCCACACTGCCTGTATGTACAGCGCAGAGCTGCTGTGTGTGTCACGCGTTTGGCGTCCAAACAGACAGCGTTGATGCTGCTGCCAGGCTGTCTTTCTACGGAAAGTTTGCCATTCATAATGGCCAGAAGGTTTCATTGCATTCCATTACAATTTAATTTATATTTGTTTCAGAAGTTAAGAAGCGTGTGCTCATTTTCAATAATAATAACACTCTATTCATTTATGGAGCCATGCAAGGCACTGCCCTGCAAATATTTAAGAATAAAAGCCTAAGTGAAGGGACGCTGTTCCAGAAAGATCCCTGAGGGCTTTCATTTTGAAACGTAAACAGGACATGTCGAGTTAAAAATAAATATGAACTTTTTCTGTCTGCGACATGTTCTAATGATAACGACATTGAAGCTGTTGTGCTGTTAATGGTATGAAAAGATCATTTTTGCAGCCTACCTTTGCTGTGAACTGTGTGGTAGGCAGAAAAATGAGGCAAAGTAATTTGGGATGTTAAAGTTATGTTAGATTTAACAAAGATTTCCCTGCACATTTAAAGTTACACTGTAAACACAAATTCTCCCTTCAAATCATCTTACACATCCTGGTCACTAACCTGTACAGTGCATCAACCAATCTGTTAAATCCTAAACTAACTTAAGGTGCCTTGAGACTATAGCTCAGTGCATCAATCTAGTGCATGCTGTCAATGCATAAATAACTGTAGTGGTAACTCTTCTGTTAGTACTAAAATAAAATAAAACAAACAATACCACACAGTTAACTCTGAAACTAAGAACATGAAACATTTGGTCCATTAATAAAGAGAAATGATGCAGTATACCTCAATATACTCACAACATTTGATCTTTGTGCTAGCTCAAACCCTCGTATGGCGGCCACGCACACCAATCCCATACAGCACAAGCGCTGCTCACACAGGCAGTGTGTTTGCTCGGACCTGTTAATACAGGCGCCCAAATAAAAAGCAAGGGAGCGTGGCCCGGGCGTCAGTGAAATGTTATAAAGAGCCAAATTCAGATCAAAAGAGTTTGGATGTTCCAGGTGTCAGCCATTTATCACTGTCGCACAGATTGTAGCTTCTGCCTCTTCTTTGGAAGAGGTTGGTTGGAACCCAGAACGGGGCGCATGCATACAGTCTTTTTTCAGGATATTGTACCCTCAAAGTTGCAAGCCATGCTAGTTTTATTTACTCCTACATCAGCATGGCAAATGGATCATGACATGGACATGTTTGATGTTCAATATTAGCTTACAAATTGAAGCTGAACTCATTTTTTAAATAATGAAACCTTTTATTAGATAGCTACTAGTGCTGGGCAAGTTAACGCGTTAATTTCGCGTTAACCCATTCATTAATTAATGCTGACAATTATTTTATCGCGCGTTAACGCATTTTTTTAAAATTTATTCTAATTTATTTTAGAAAGACGAGACAATACATAGACATAACAACAAGAGGATGACAAGAACAGTGGGATAAAAGCCAGCAAACATCCTATAGTCAGTTGTGTGTGTGTGTGTGTGTGTGTCCTTAAACCTTTTGAGATGGGAAAAAAAATAATAATAATTAAAAAACAACAACAACAAAAAACAGGTAAGTGTTTTTAATTTATTATTGTAACAGACTGTCTCATGTTTATCGTTTTGTATTGGAGATATGATGTCCCTTCAGGGTTGCCGAAGAGAAAAGGCGACTTCCGCTTCTGGTCGAGGGGGGGGCAGAAATAAAGAGAGAAGCTGCACCAGCTGTTGCTCTCCCTGGAGACTACTGGACATCGCTGCGGTAAAGTCAGCAGACACTTACATGTTAGTGCACCTATATGCTGAAATTCACGGTAAACTCATTTAAACGGCACAGATCGGGAGCGAGCGAAGGACTTTGAAAGTTAGCGGAAAGATTAACGTGAGACAACATCCGGTTTCTTCAGACGAACATCCGGTTTTCAGAATAAGATGCCAACAAAGTATGAATTATATTCACATTAATTATAAAACATGCTACCTGCATCTCGTGAACCAAATGTTATTGACCTTTTGTTCATATAGCAGTACTTTTAAAATAAAAGTGCGCAATACACTACTTTTGAATTCATTATTGAACTTTGCCATAACAAAAAGCCATGCGATTAATCGCGATTAAATATTTTAATCGTTGCCCAGCACTAATAGCTACCTATTGTAATATTAGTTTTGCTTAGCTCTGTTTGCCCGTTTGCTTTTGAAGAGCCATATGAATACAGGTTCTGATGTTGCAGCAGAAATATCACGAGTCAGCTGGTGACAGGAAGGCTAAAGTACCCGGGTTTCTATTCAATTGTCCAGCGAATTTTAAGCAAACTTTTAAAATGTTGCAAAAAATGAATTGCGGAATTAGGTGGGTTTCTATGAACTGGTTTGGAGCGAAGGAACTCAGCTTCAGCGTAGTGTGGTCAGAAGTTGGCGCTATAGACTTGCATGGCTGCAATCTGCCAGTAAACAGTGTAGAAGAAGTGGAGGTTGTGAACCCTTGACAGGGAAATGGAGAGAGGTCTTCAGGGATTTGTTTCTGTTGGCCAACTTTGAATTGTTCTTTCATGTTAGCTACTATTGGCCATGTTTTATGCAGTTTGGAAACAAAGACCATTCAATTTATTTTGTATAGCCCAAAATCCATTGGCGGGCCGTGCATTTTATACCTGGGCCTTCACTGCTGTCCTGCAGCTGAAACACAGCTACGGTTATTATTTGTTTCGTGTCAAAATGAAGCCAACACCTGTAGATAGAGTGTCTCCTCTCTGCTCTGACTGCAGCTGGGACTGCTGCGCCTGTGTGTACTTTGGGGCGGCGGAGGGGCTCACGGCAGCCCCCGCTGCTCGTTCACGAGAGTGCAGAACGAGTGCTTTAGCGTCACAAAAGTCTCCAACAACACCAGAACAACAACCACTATTTAAAGACAAAGTGCATCCTCCTTTCTTTGTTAATAAAGAGTTTAATCTCACGGTTGTTCAGTACATCCGTGTGTTTTAGTTCCAGTAAGAAGTCCTTCTCCATTCATGGACGCCAGTGAAGACAGTCGAGCCTCCCCAGTTGTATTTCCTGAATACGTTTTAATGCGTTTGAGGCTGAAAATGTCCGCTCCACAGAGGCAGCAGATATTGGGATTGTCACCGCCCAACATGTCAGGCTAGCCCACTGACCAATCACGTACTTGTAGACCAGCTAGCAGGCTCTGACACGTCAAAGAATACACCCAACATGTCAAACTAAAGATCTGATTGGTTGAACACTATGACAATCAACAATATCGTCCCCATTCACTTAAACTGCACATGGATTCACTTGTGAGTCTGCAGGCCTCTGCCTCTGTTCTTACCTAGAGACACAGAGGTGAGATCTGATTGGATAAAAGCTCTACTTAAAACAAGCTGCACTGGAAGCAGAGCAACTGAGGAAGACAGTAGCTGTGCAATGAGAACATAAGATAATGGGAAAAATATTCATATAAATTATAATACATGTAGTGTATTTAAGAAAAATTATTAAATTATAAAATAGCTATAACTTTGTGATTCTGTTTAGGCCAGCAGAGAAGGCTTTGCAGGCCCTGACGGCCCACCACTGCCAAAATCCCACTTATTTTTTTTTAAACTTATTTTTACAATCTGTACACATACGACATCCTCTGTCCCAGGACCCTCACATCGGTACAGGAAAAACAACCTTTAAAAAAGGAAGAAACCTTAGTGAGAGCAACAGAGGATCATCAGGATGGACAGAAGTATGATAGATGTCATGATGACAAGCATTCGCATGTTAGGGGAATATCCGAGAAGATGCCGAAAGCAGAAATAGATGACCAGTCATGCCAGTTAAATGTTCGCTAAGTCAGAATTTACTCTGCAAAATGCTTTCTTAATCCATTTAGTACATCAACTCTTTTTGGACAAAGGCAAAAACCTTTTTTTATCTAAATATGCCGTTTCAATACAGCTTTTCTAATGCACACTTCTAAATGGGCACAAAATATGTGAATGGAAACAAGGATATTAAAAAAAGCTTTAAAAACAAACAAATCCAATATGGATGCCTGGCACTTGACTCCCACAGGGACCCCAATTTCTTTTTCCTAGGAGGGCGGAGTTATGACCTGCCCTACTTTGCCTCTGATTGGCTGGTCGTCATTGCCTTCTTTGGGTGGTTGGTTGGTTCGGGTGAGGCATTAGCAGTGAGATTGCGCCATCCTAGGAAAAATGATATCACCACAGGGACATGGGCGGTGCATTCATTGCTAGCTAGCTTACAGCTAATGTCTGTATAGTTTTTACGTTAGCTGTTTTGGGTAAATAAATAATATATTGATAATGTACATCCAAATTATACGATGAACGCAAATATTCACATCCAGTCTCAACATGCCTTTAAAATGAGCTGTCATCACCACATTTGCAGCCCAAACGTATTATGTGTGGCAGTGTGAGCAGGTTTGTTTTGTTTGTTTTATTGCTATGTCCCAACTCTGCTGTAAGTAAAATAACTTGTGCACTTCTGAAAGAATCAGATATTCTAATATAGTCTAGTGAAGAGTTTTACATATTTTTATGTCCTGTCCTGATTCCTAAAAAGAGATTTCTTGTACTGTATTTTTGCTGCATATATTTATGAATTGAGCAATGCTTATAAATCCTTAAAGCTTTTATTTGTGAAAGGTTTCTAATATATTGTGTCAGAATGAATTGGAAGTCTCCGATGTTTTTTGGGAGATGACTCTTTCCTGTGTGTGCATGTGTAATCCATTATTATAGAAGTCCATCCTCCATATATAGAAGTCCATCCTCCATATTTCAGCTCATCAGAGCTTACTTTAGTTTGGCTTCTATAGCTCCCGAACAAGCTCAGTCACTGGGTTCCCTGATAAACTCCACTCGGCTGTCTGGTAATGGTGCATTCAAATCAACTCAGAAATTAGAAAGACAGGGTGGAAATAATACCAGGTGAGTGGTCATGACTATATTTTAATTGTGTTATGAATATTAGTGTGATGTCACAACTGTCTTAAGGTATGGAATACGCTACAACTGATCTGAACCTGAAGCTGGGTCTAAACATATGATGCAGCTTGTATCTTTATTTTCTGCAATCAAGTTGGAGAGGCCAGGTTTGAATTTCTGCAAATCTATCTTAGTACAAAACTGTATTTAATGTGAAAGACATGTTGGTTACAATTTCTCCCTCTTCATACTGGCTGTAAAAGTACAATACATGACGATGTAAGAGACGAGGCACAAAATGGTCCTCACGCTGTGAAAGTTTAGCTGAAGTTAATGAGGCTTCAGCAGTCAAGATGCTATCGTTGTCTGTGACCGGGTGTGTTAGTCCCGTTGATTTCTGTTCCCCCATCTTACTATGCTAGTCTCAATGTACATGTGAGATGTACAAGCAGGTCGTTTTAACCAAAGGAAAAACCAAACAGTTGTGTTTCTTCATGAAACACAACTGATTGACAGCGAGGCAATAGCATGAGTTTACCATTGTTTCTCAAACGTCTCAAATTAAGTATTAAAAATAATGATTATATTCACAATTATGTTAGTTTGTCCAATTACATTTGAGCCTCTGAAAATGTGGATGACTGTGTAAAAATGGCTGTAATTCCTAAACAGTTATTGTGATTTTTTTGTTTTATCCATTGAATTAAAGCTGAAAGTCTTCACTTCAACCACATATTGACTGATTAGTTTCAAATCCACTGGAGTCGTGTAAAGAGGCAAAATTAGAAAAATTGAGTCACAGTCCAAATACTTCTGGCCCTGACTGTACACTTGATTTGGCTTACTGTAATTGCAGTGTCCTCGTATTAGCTTTGACATGTAGTGTGAAAGCGCTTTGAGTGCTCGTAAAGACTAGAAAAGCGCTCTACAAGTACAGTCCATTCACCATTTACCATCTCTTCTATTGCAGCACAGTCGGCATGAAAACAATTTGCCATTGTATGTTTCTGCAAAACCATGGATGCATTGAATACAGACAGTGACGTAGTAGAGAAGCAGAGAAGATGACGTAGTATATCGAGTGATATAACGTTACTGACTGTTACGTGGTACAATAACAGGTATAACCAGAAGTAAGGTTTTCTAAGGAGGGCAGGAGGGGTTGGGTATCACACGAACACAGGACCTCCACCCAGGAGACTGCTGTCTGTGTGAAACTAAAAGTAAACAATGACCAAACAATGAGATGAATTGAATGCATAATAATAATTACTTCTATGTCCAAAGCCAGGCAGATTAAAGGTTGAGCATGTCATGGTGTTACTGTGTTAGATGCACATAATACACACCCTGTGAATCCACATCCATGCCTGGTCTGGACCCTGTTTCAGCTTAACTATCTAAGATACTTTATTACTCCATAACATTACTTATAGTGTTTAAAAAGGACGTGCATTTAGTCACGAGGTTACATTTCTGTGGCACCTGAACACACACGGTGACAGAATACTCTGTACAGGCTCATACAAACAGCTGTCCTGACTATTACAGCTCTTCCTCACTAGCCTAGGATCATTTATTCTGGTCCTGTTTCTTTCTTAGTTTATTTGCCTTGAGCTTCAGTCATTTATTATTGCCAAATGGAAGGTCAGGTGATCTTCAATAAAGCGTGTGACTCCTGAAACCTGCTGTGTGCTCACGGTCTCTTTATCTTCAGCGACCATGTTGATGGTCAGACACAAACACCCTTTTTAAAAACTTTTATATATTTTACAGAAAGTAAGTAATCCTGACTCCAGTTTGCAGAGATAACTTCCTGAATGAAATATGTTTTACACAAGTCACCATATAAATATCATTAATATATAAATATTGACTAAATAGGGTCACTCTCCAGCATCTCTGTAAATATGGCAAATAATTCAAATACAGATACAGGTATGAGCAATAGCTTATGGTGGCAAATGTGATTAGATCCTTAGATAAACGGGCTGGATATTGCTGTTTAACTAATAATACTGAGTGGTTCTTCTCTTCTTGTGCTACACCATGTTTTAGCACTGACCCTCATATCCTAATTGTCACTTGTGACCACAGTTGTTGCTGTCGTTGTCTAACTTTAACAGTAAATTTAAAATACATTGTATTTTTGAACCCAAACAATATACAAAGCTCAGCCCTGTGTAGAGTCTGTGGGATCTTTCTCTCAGGTTTGTATGAGCCCATCAGGCTCTAGATGGCAGCCTGTTGGTAGCTAAGAGGCTAATTGCTCCTCTCTCTGCCCACTTTTCTCCGGTGCGATGCAAAATGCGTGACTGAAGAAAATCTGCATGCAAACATTCTGCATGACAACTATGCACACCGGGTCCGGTGTGAACTATCCATGTAGCCGTCTTCAATTATTGTTTCAAAATAATTAAATATCCTTTATTCTTTATTTTGCCCATGTTCGTCCACACCTAAAAACCTATCCAGACAGAGGACGTCTCAGGCTACGTTACCAACTTCATCGCATCCCAGTGCTGGTCAATCACAAGCCATGTATTGAGGTCGGTGTCACTGTGTTTCTCAGATGGGTATTTAGTGCTGAGAACCCAAATTCATAAGACATTCCCCCAATCAATCCCCTCAGCAAGAAACCTGGAGCTATACCTGAAGGTATGACATCACTGGGAACAAAGGATTTCATTGGTCAAACATATTTCCACAGGCGGAAGTTCACTGAAATAGAGGTCTGTCCATATATATTCTCCTCCACACAGATATTCCTCAGTGCTGTCCAAGCATTCATAAGAACCCATGAAAAGTATTTCCGTAAATGTAAATGCACAAACACTTCACTAGAAATGACTCCCTTGGTTTAGAGTTTCCTGAAGAACAAAGATAGTCTGACACAGAAAGTCTTTATTGTCAGATGAATGAATGCACACCGATACAAACAGATACAAGGAGAAGAGAACTCACTGATCAAGTGAATCCATCAGATTCCTCCAAACCTCAACTGGTAAGGCTTCACTTGTAACATGCAGGGAAGAGGCCTGTGAGCTGATCACCTTCTCAGTGATGGTGCCGTGTGTTAGTGGTGACTAGACTCAGAAGCTGTGTCTCAATTCAGGGTCTGCATCCTTCGGAGGCTGCATTCGTAGACCGGTTGCGTCACAGCGCTGCGACTAGTGCTGTCCCATTTCGCATTTTTGTTGAAAAGTCCTTCAATGCAGCCGACGAATGCAGCCTTCTGGTCCCAGATTTGGAGGACACATCTGATGTATCCTTCGCGGCCCACCATATCCCAAGATGCATTGCATGCCGGTGCGCTATTACCGGCAGCTCGGCTGCCTGCATCCAACCGTAGTAAGCCTTGTAAAGTAACTTTTAATAACTTCACTTTCAAACCTCAGAGGTTGAATAATATCTTACTGAGTTTGTGATGATTTTACAGATGATTTATACTTTATATCATGTACATAAACGGACCAACGTGAGCTCAGGTAGACAGGTTGTGAACCTGAAATATCACTTTAAGTCCGGTAACGTTTCAAACGCTGAGATTAAGTACACGAATTCACTGCATTTGAGCATTTGAGTATATACATAGCTGAGGGGAGAACGATGGACAAACATTCAGCAACTGTAGATTTGAATTAAGACATTAGTCCATTTGTAATATCTCCATTTGACCATCCTGTACTTAAGGTTACAGATACATTAGCTCTCATCCTGTACAAAGCCTTCACTAACAACAAACCAGTAGATCCTTCTCGTGTGTTCATGTTGCTGTCACAGAGATGACAGTTGTGATGTCACCTTTTTATTTAATTTATTTAAATTGACATAAGACATCCATGTAAATGATTTATATGTGAATATGTATATATTCTGCTGTGTAAAATGTGTCAATCTTCTAAGTTTGCATCCCTGTGTGAATATTATTGATAAATGTTTCTCTTTTCATCATTTTCTCAATGTGATTTGGACAATTTTGGAGAAAATGTGCCTGTGGGGGGGGCGGCAACTTATTTAAAAAATATAAAGTATATGCACGTGTTACTGCAAGTTAATAAACACGTTTGCTGACATTTGTTTTGCTGCTGTTAATATTAACTTTCTTGATTGATTTCCTCTGCTTTAGGATTGCTATATATATATATATATATATATATATATATATATATATCCATCCATCCATTTTCCTCCGCTTATCCGGGGTCGGGTCATGGTGGCAGCAGGCCAAGCAGGCTGACCCAGACCTCCCTCTCACCGGCAACATGTTCCAGCTCATTCTGGGGGATCCCGAGGCGTTCCCAGGCCAGCTGGGAGATGTAATCTCTCCAGCGTGTTCTGGGTCTTCCCTGGGGTCTCTTCCCATTTGGACGTGCCTGGAAAATCTCCAGTGGGAGGCGTCCAGGAGGCATCCTAATTAGATGCCCGAACCACCTCAGCTGACTCCTTTTGACGCGAAGGAGTAGCGGCTCGACTCCAAGCTCCCTCCTGATGACCAAGCTCCTTACCCTATCTCTAAGGCTGAGCCCAGCCACCTTACGGAGGGCAGCCCTGGCGGAGGCCAACACCCACCGGGAACGTGTCTGACTTATTACCGAGAATGCGGACACAGCTCCTACTGCAGTCGTACAGAGACCGGATCGCCCGTTGTAACGGGTCTGGCACCCCATACTACCGCAGCACCCCCCACAAGAACCCCCGAGGGACCCGGTCGAAAGCCTTCTCCAAGTCCACAAAGCACATGTAGACTGGTTGGGCAAACTCCCAGAACCTCTCCAGTAGTCTTGCGAGGGTAAAGAGCTGGTCCACTGTTCCATGCCCGGGACGGAATCCGCACTGCTCCTCTTGAATCCGAGGTTCGACAAGCGGTCGGAGCCTCCGTTCCAGCATGCTGGCATAAGCCTTCCCCGGGAGGCTGAGTAGTGAGATACCCCGGTAATTCGAGCACACTCTCCGGTCCCCCTTTTTGAAGATGGGAACCACCACCCCAGTCTGCCATTCCATGGGCACTGATCCCGACCCCCATGCGACATTGAAGAGGCGTGTCAGCCAGGACAGCCCAACTATGTCCAGCGCTTTCAGCATCTCAGGGCGGATCTCATCCACCCCATGCGCCTTGCCAACAAGGAGCTTTTTAACTACCTCAGCGACCTCTGCTATGGATATGGGTGAGCCCCCCCCAAGGTCCTCAGGCGCTGCCTCCTCTGCGGAGGACATGTTGGTCGGGTTTAGGAGTTCCTCAAAGTGCTCTTTCCACCGCCCAACGATGTCCCCGGTCCGGGTTAGCAGTCCCCCCCCCCTGCTGAGAACAGCCTGGGGTAAGCCCCGCTTTCCCTTCCTGAGCCGTCAGATGGTTTGCCAGAACCTCCTTGAGGCCAACCGAAAGTCCTTCTCCATGGCCCCCCCGAACTCCTCCCATGCCCGAGTTTTAGCATTCGCGACCACCGCAGCTGCAGCCCTTCTGGCCTGCCGGTACCTGTCAGCTGCTTCAGGAGAACCCTGGGCCAACCAGGCCTTGAAGGTCTCCTTCTTCAGCTTGACGGCTTCCCTCACCTCC
>NW_022280222.1:308348-330320 GCF_004355925.1 Anarrhichthys ocellatus | reverse complement strand
TGAGACCTGTAACCTGTACCGGTGTCTCTGCCTGCCTGCACCCTGAGACCTGTAACCTGTACCGGTGTCTCTGCCTGCCTGCACCTTTTCCCTGTTTACTATCAGTGACATCTAATTGGTCTTTCTACCCATGCCAGTAAGCGTTTGTACCTAGAATGTTTTTCTGTGAAACAGCTGCCTGCTGCAATACACATGTTTTTTGCTTTAATCATTTTGAAGTAAATGTGGATTTCACATTGTATTGGCTATGGAATAATGACATTATCAGCGTTTAGATTGCTTCCCTGTAAGCCTCTCTTTCACTTTGCAATTCTGTCTGCCCCCGGGTACAATCTCCTGGGAAAATGAAGTCTCTATTTTTAACTAGTTTTACTCTGCCTTTATCATAGCACTGACATCGAGGTTTGAACTTCAAATTGGGATTCTTTCTGTTCTTTCTTACCAGGCTGCTAACAGTAGCCATGTTGCTAACGCTACCACTGGCAGCCAGAAAATGAACCAGGAGCATGGAAGCCAAGATGAGCAAGACACAAACATACATCTCTCTCTCTCCTTTTGTTGAAAGGTTGTCTGTTGCCACTTTAACCACAACAGTAAAGTTGCAGGCCTTAAAGCCAAATCAATGAGATGAGAGAGGCTAAAAGGCTCCGTAGAGCTGAGGGGGACTGCAGAGACAATTCGTTGTCACAGAGTGCAACAGACACATCAGGAAAATTCATAGTAGCGTATTTCAATTCATAATGAAAGAGACCAAGCAGGAATGTGAAAACCTGTGTTGGGGTCAACTCTGTTCAAGGGAGACCCAGACCGCTGGACTTTCGCTGCTGCAAACCTTCGGCAGCGAAGTCGCACCAAAAATGAACTGGATCCGGTTAACAATCAAAAGGTATTTAATAAACAAGAGAAGCTATAACAGTTGCAAACTGAATTACTCTATCGATATCAATATCTTCCACGGGGCAGAGTTCTCACAAGGCCCACCTAATAAGCCAGCCCAGCTGGTCAACTACACAGAGTGGTAACGGCGCGAACTCTAGCCAAAACCCTCTGGAACTAGCCTATATTTAAAAGTCTCTGTCCGAAAGTTTAAATGTCCAGTATCAGCCTCTGTGATTGGCCGAAATTCAATAGCCCCTCCTGTCTTCGGGCAGTTATCATCTCAGTGTTTGGTTGAAGTCGTCCGGACTCCTCCTCTGGTCCTCGTGGTCTCTACAATGCCTGTCTCTAAATCACTATCTGTCCCTTGGCTATTCTTCACAGTTTAATACATTCAATGATTGTCTTTTATGGCTTAACACTTCTATGATAAACATACTGTAAACATATTATACATTCCATAAGTAAATATGTTGTGACTTAACATATTTTGACATTCTTATTATTATGACACTTCTACTCACCACTTGGGGTGTTATTAAATCCTATTAATAATGTGTTTAATACTGAAATCCTTCACACCTGAAATATAAAAACATGGAAGTAATGTTAAAATAAGATGAACATGTTTGACTGGGAGCCTATCTGTATTCCTCTCTCTTGCTCCAACAACAAACAAACCCTGGATTGTGTTTAAATCTAGACTTACCAGTACAACAGGCAGTCCACCCACCACAGAGTACAGTATTACTGGCTGTAGGCGGCTGTCCTGTTCAGGTCCAGGATCTGGTTTAGTTAAAGTCGGGTCTCTGCAGATGAAGCCCTGCTGTGCTGGACTGAAAGTGTCCGTGAACTCACAATAGTAAACCAGCATCACTGTAGCTGCTAGAATCACCACCTGAAAGTAAAGCATGGTGAACTCAGTCTCCGGCAATCTGACTTCACAAGGTACTCGATACTGTTACCACGACGATGAAGAATTCAATTTATAACTTCCAAATTTGCCAATATCTTGTTTGTGTTGCAATAATCCAGTCTTACTCATTCCATCTTAATGCCACCATCATAATAATGCTCATATTCCATTTTGTATCTGATGTACAATCCAGGATGCTGCAGTTCAAATATCAAAGCACAGATGTTGGTGTCTGAAGATGATGATGCTTTGCCCCTCTAAGACAGAAAGCTGTTCTTCTTTTCCTTTTCTGTGAGTGAGAGGGAAACCTTGTCCTTCCGCTCCTGTGAATTCCCTGAATCATCTGACGGCAGTGAACCAGGAATGTCATTCTATTTCACTGAACACTCTCTAAAGAGCAGCTTGTGTTCAGTCTACTGAACACAAGCTGCCATCAGTCGTTAGGAGAGTGACACAGTGGAGGACAGATAGTGTGAGATTAAAGACTGATTTCACAGGTTTGATCATTTAAAAAAAAAAAAGTTCCTCTGTGCATTATTAAAGCTGCGTTAAAAGCCGGATCCATTATTATTATTTTTTTAGGTTTGTGGTGTTCGTTATGTATTCCGAACATTCACATTTTGGTCGAACTACATATTATCCCACGTGACCCGATGAAGGTTTCTGCATGATGACACTGTATGGGGCGACTGTGACTAAAGGGATAGCAGGGCCGCCTTTCAATCAGAGGTCGGTAGTTCAATCCCCGGCTCCGGCTCTGCTAGTCGCATGTCGATGTGTCCTTGAGCAAGACACTTAACCTCAAAAATTGCTCCCGTAGTTGTGCCTACGGTGTAGAAATGTGATAGACTCTGAATTGTAAGTTGCTTTGGATAAAAGCGTCTGCTAAATGACTGTAATGTAATAATGTATACGCTATATATACTGTACATCCTTATAGTCAGTGTATTGCATACAGTAACTTCAGGGGTGGGCCGTGCATTTTATACCTGGGCCTTCACTGCTGTCCTGCAGCTGAAACACAGCTACAATTTTTATTTGTTTAGTGTAAAAATGAAGCCAACACATTATAGATACACTATCTGCAGAGAATACGCAGAGACTGTGCCTCCTCTCTGCTCTGACTGCAGCTGGGACTGCTGCACGAGGCTTCTGTGAGAGTCCACCTGTGTGTGCTTTGGGGCGGCTCACGGCAGCTCGCGCTGCTTGTTCACGACAGTGCAGAACGTACGTGCTTTAACAAGTCAAAACACCAGAAAAGTCTCCAACAACACCAGAACAAGTCGCTAGATTTGTCACTAGTAGCTTTTGACAAAAAAAGTCTCCATGAGGGTTTGGAAAGTCGCCAGATTTAGCGAGAGAGTCGCCAAGTTGGCAACACTGGCACCGGCTAAATATGTCCCCAGAGCAACATTGGACGTAACAATGGTTCCTATCACATATAAAACCAAACAAAAATCCATCTTCATAAAAACAAGTTGTACAAATAACAATATATAAACAAGCATAGTAAAGCTACTGCAGATGTAAAAACAAACACAGTTGACTTACTAAATGCTTACTAAAAACAAAGCTAGGTAAAAAAATAATAAACTACACCAAGCTAAATGCAAGAAATGTCATAATTTCTTCCACATCTTTCAATTTGAACTCTTACTACTCCGACTAAGCTTTGCCAGCATCTTCAAGTTTAGTTTCACGATAGTCACGTGCTCGCCCACTGGCCAATCACAGCACACGCTGCACCTCACTGCAGAGCTGCACATGGAAACTGAGCTGCACATAATGCTGACGTACTTATAGGCCAGCTAGCAGGCTCTGACATGTCAAAGAATAAGCCCAACATGTCAAACTAAAGATCTGATTGGTTGAAGACTATGACAATCAACAATATCGTCCCCATTCACAATTATTAAATTATAAAATAGCTATAACTTTGTGATTGTGTTTAGGCCAGCAGAGAAGGCCTTGCAGGCCCTGACGGCCCACCACTGTGTAACTTAGATGGAGGTCGGGACGCTCCCAGCAATGTACTGCTGTGGACACAATTACACAAACCACCCAACCAGCCCTGTGTTCTGAGGTAAAATGACTGCTTTTCTCAATGGAGTCTTGTGGCTCAGACAGCACTGACAAACTGAAGCCATTATATCTCTCTCTTCAAAGTCACTAGACTCCATTGATGAAAACAAAAATGTTAGCACACAGAACATATGACTACAACCCCACTTCAAAAAATCCAAACAACGCCATCAGTTATTTTTAAACTTAGCACAGCAGATGTTGACTCAGCTGGAGCTAGTGTCCACTTGATTCATAACCTTATTGATTAGCTTAATATATTACTATTGGTAACCTACGTCACTGCTCTTTGCTAACGGCAGAGTGGGCGTTTCCATTTCAAAACACAAGAAAAGACAACTTAAATGGATTTTTTATTTGGGCCACTTGTCTACACCTGAACATTTTTTATCCTATTTTCTCTCTCTTTTTGCTCTCTTTTTGTTCACCACCAACTCCTGAGGGAAATATCCGTCTCTTTATCCGTCTCTACTCCTGGAAACCAGATTGATGTGAGTGGAGTTGAAACAAAAAACAAACAAACGGTGAAGAGACTCAAAGTAACTAAAGAGTGCTAAAGAGTGTTGTATCGGCATCACAGAAGGACAGTTTTCCTCTGTTCCAGTCCAGTTTAACTCTGATCCTCTGGAGCTTCTTCTTCACTGTTGAGGGATCTGATGAGTAGTTTGCTGTGTGTGTAATCCAACAGGTATGCAGTAGCATCGGACACTAAAGTCAAAAAGCTGTGAGTCCACCATCTGAATGTCATTGCTGATCTTGCAGATGGCCACAGCCTTTGACGCCCTGAAGACTATTGGAGTGATCCATGCAGGCCTAAAGACAAACAACATCATGCTGGTGGACAGAAAAGCTCAGCCACTCAGGGTGAAGCTCATCGACTTCGGATTGGCTGTTCTGACCTCTTTCGTGAAGCAGGGCAATTGTCACCAAATACCATCCCACAGGTGAGCTACAGAGAGACTCGAATCATATTCTTCTAAGTGAGTAGGCGATGTCTATCATCCACTCAAATATGGCAGTGTTCTTCATTCTGTACATTTGTTTCATTTTCAGGGCTCCAGAAATTGTTTTGGGACTTCCATTTTCAGAGGCCATCGACATGTGGTCTCTAGGTGTTGTGATGGCAGACATGGTGCTCGGTGAACCGATCTTCCTGGGCCGCAATGAATACAAGTCATTAGTTGCGTTTTCATTTACCTGTTTTTATGCGCATTATCAACTTGCGTTTAAAGAAACCTGAGTGGAAACGCAGAAATTTGGAAATGAAAATGCTGGTGTGTCGATAAAAGCAGAATGCGACAAAGTGCAATGGAAACAGATTGAAATCCATTGAAGAGATGGAAAAAACGCTCCACACAAAGCTGATGCAATCTTCCCAACATTAACATATTTTCACCTTTTGAGGTTCGACTGGTGCGTTTTTTATTATGTTGTGCCATTTCTTCTGCAATGGTATTATGGTTTCACCGACAGGAGAAATGGAGCCGCGTACTGCTTATCGCAATGAACCAACTCCTAATAATTGCATAACGCTGGTGTATGGAAACAAGCATTTATTTGTTTTCTTTTGAAGACTTTCTCGAAATTCGGTTAAAATTTGCAATATATTTTGACGGAAACCCGCCAGCACGGCGCTGGGTAAGTGTCTGTGTTCGCAAGTGGGCTGAATATTTTACTACTTTATATACAGTGAATTTATGAGTTTATAGTGAAAACATTTTAGGGCCCCATTGTAAGAAGGAATTTAGTCATAAATTCTCGCCTGATTAAATAAAGGTTGAAAAAAATAAGAAAAAAATATATTTTTCTAATCTATAACGCTCCAAAAAAGTGAAATAGGTAGTTAGGTAGTAGCTAGTTAGCCATGCATGATAATGTTACCTGTTAGAGCATTAGAGCAAATATACAGTACACACTGTTTCCATTAATTCCTTACACTTTTATCTTTTGTGTTTTTGGATTTGGGAGGGTGAAAAAACGCTTTGCACAACAAGTATCACTCTTACTTCAGCCCCATGCACACTCTTTTGACACTGTTTGACATCTGCTTCATCTTACAGTTGCTCAACTATGATTGGATTGAATCAAATTAGTTAATTTCACCAGTCTAATTATAATTAAAGATGTCTTTTATTACTGTTCTGACTCCTCATGAATGGGATCTGAACACATGATCAAGAATTTACGATCATTAGCATGTGATGCATTTAATTTGAATTGTAGCTTTGGTGATCATCAACATGTAACGTAACTTATAGTAGCTTTGTGCCTCTGAGTAACTGCGCCTGTCTTCATTCAACAGAACAAATGAAACCTCAGGAACAGCTTCAGCATTACCGCCAGCTGTTCTCTCTGCAGAACCTCCACAACCTGACAGCATCGTCGGAGGATGTAACTTGGTGAGGCCATTTCCTCTTCTCATGTCGGCCACATCAAATAGCGGATGACTTCCTTGTCAGCTGTCTATTGAATTGCTTGTGTCGTAATTCCACAGCTCCAGTGCCACCAGTGGATTTCACGGATCGACCCAGACACATTATATCCGGGTGTTATCATGGTGTGATCTTCACCGACTGAACAAAGTTGAGTGGAGCAACCCCCTAAATGTGACCACCCTTCCCTGGAACACAAACACAGGAACACAAAGAAATCCCTTCCACATCTGGTAGGAAATGCTTGCCTCCATGCGTGTCTGAATTGTCGAATTCTTTCACATTGTTGTGGATTCTACTGAAATTTCTTTTTGATTTTCAGACGACAAGAAGAAGAGAAAGAAGAAGAACTGCTTCAAGCGCTTCTTTTCATTCTTGACATTCTGCTGCTGCATCACTGTCGACGATGAAGAGGTATGAATCGCACTATGAACACAACACCTCTCGCGATGGATTTTTACACAGGAAATGTAGAGAGTAAGCACATGATGGCATCATGAGTGTTAAAAATATAAAATTATAAAATAAGATAGAACTTTATTATGCCGGAGATTAATAATAAGAAGAATAAGATAAAAAAAATAATTAGACAAAAAATATAAACACATCACACTTATACTTTCTATTGACACTGGAGGCCATCTGTCAGGAGCGATGTTGGAGATACGTTCATAGTTGCTGAGGTTATGAAGGCAAATCAATGTCAAAATCTGCAAGCACAAATGAGATCCAAGCATGCGTGTGTCTGTGTGTGTGTGTAGAGGTCCTCCCACGCGTGCAAATCAAACAGCCGTGTACATTGTTGTGGAAGATTTCTATGTTAATCGGGAGAAGAAAGTTTTCGTTCACAAAGCAATAATAAAGTCTTCAGAAGATTCAAAGTTGTCTTTCTCCGTTTATTCTCTTGCAAGAGGGAAGAGAATACCACAGCTACGTATTCAGTAGACGGTGGCAAAGCTTTGACTAAGTTCAACATTCAACATCATTTTATGCATACAGAGGTTCACACCTTTAGATAAGACATTCATAGGGGAGTACAGGTCTTTTGACAAAGGCTGTCTTGATCTGCTCATTATCTGGAGTCTGCCAGGTGCGTTCAACTGAGAGTCAGTTACGGTTTCAAGGTCTGTCTCAAACTTGCCATACAGACAAAGGAGACAGTGTGTCTTCACTTCTCGTTCTTGTGTGTATACAATAAGTAAAACTGGTCGAGGTCATGTCCATATATCGTACAATAAGTCAATAACATAAAACTGGTCGAGGTCATGTCCATATATCGTACAATAAGTCAATAACATAAAACTAGTCGATAATGTAAAACTGGTCGAGGTCATGTCCATAAATCATAAGATAAGTCGATGCACTTGTTTTGTACTCACTTTTCTACACAATAAAAAGAATGAAGCTGTCATGAATAGTCTGTACTTGATGGAAACTTGGAGGCAACAATGTATAAAATGCATTATGGTGGGGAGAGGGGTGTTTGCCATGAGGCCCCAAACGGTTCCATCTGGTCATGAAATGACTCCTGGAAAATAAGATAAAAATCATATTTACTCATCAGATTCTTACAATAGCATAGTTCAATCCCAGTGAATGTCACTATATACAAAATAAATACACTGAGAAACCTTGTAGTTCTAAGAGTTCTTGCTGCCCCTCCAGTGGTAAAACTGAAAGTGTCAATAAACAGCCTCAACTCAGTAGCAATTTATGACCATGTAGGTTTGGATTTGTTTTTCCCCTTAATAATAAAAACCTTCATTTAAAAACTGCATTTTGTGTTTACTTGTGTTATCTTTGTCTAATATTTAAATGTGTTTGATGATCGGAAACATTTAAGTGTGACAAACATGCAAAAAAATAAGAAATCAGGAAGGGGGCAAACACTTTCTCACACAACTGTATGTCTAAAAAAAGCTATGTGTGGCACAGAACTGGGTGCAAAGACTGTTTATCAACATACCAAGCCCAGTATAAAGTGACACTAAACCAATAAACTGTGGGAAAAAAAGAACCACTGGTTCCCAACTAGACCCAGTGACATCCCTGCTGTCCTGTGGACACGTTCAAAACATACACGAAGCCCAGCAGCACACTTCAAACCTTTAGATATGAAGAAAACAAGAACATTTGTCTCACCTATGTGATGCCGACTACATCAGTATCCATGATTGATCTTTTTATAATGCTCCTGAAACATGGATTAAAAATGTCGATATTAAATGTGAACCAGTTAGAACATAATCACTGCCTTCAACGACACTCAACTCAATGGAAAAACACTCAGTGGCCACTTTATTAGGTACACCTGTACAATCAAACGCAGTTTCAAAAACCAATTCAGCAGCCCTGCTGTAATGTCCATCTTTACAGAGCTCACCCGCTCTTGTTGACATGGCCAGAGATGTCTTCATTTAATTACATGTTTATTACTGAGGTAATAGTTCAAGGTGCTGTTGGATTACATTATAGTAAGAGGAGTTTAAATACATGACAGGGACAGAATATAAGAAACACCTCTGTATATAAGGCAGTCCAGTACAGTGCCAAGACTAACTAAAACAAATGACTTTAATGAACCATGATTGACAGTGTCAACAAAAACTGATCATCGTAAAAATAGACTTTATGGCAAAGACGTTGTATTGGATTCAAGATTGAATCTAATTCTGGTCTTGTGTTTGATGACCTCTCATCAAACAGGTTCAACCTGATGATGCATTAATGTTGCAGTGACGTCCACTAAGATTTCATTTTAAGGGAACATCTCTCTACTATGATGCTGTCATTTGGTCTATAGTGAGCCTCTGAACACACAACAGCAGACCCATGAGTCTGAGCCACAGGAGCACCGTCAAGGCCTCATGGGAGCTTCAGCTGAATGGCAACAAACGCACAACTTTCCTGTTGAGCTCTATGTATTGCTAATAGCTCATACTTTGTAATTATAATTATTAAATGAATCTGGAAGCAAAGCCAAGCATCTCCTGATGTCTTATTGTGAATGCATGTTGGGACAGTGTAGACATGATGGATCCAACACTCTGATCTATTGATGGTGCAGTGTGGGTTACCAT
Source organism: Anarrhichthys ocellatus (assembly GCF_004355925.1). Taxonomy (NCBI): domain Eukaryota; kingdom Metazoa; phylum Chordata; class Actinopteri; order Perciformes; family Anarhichadidae; genus Anarrhichthys; species Anarrhichthys ocellatus. The sequence continues at coordinate 320,934 of NW_022280222.1, read as the reverse complement.
GGTGATACAGGCCCCAGCTCTCACAAATAAAACCAACAATCTGCACTACTGTCCAGTCTGCCATGACAGGAGCGAGTCAGCATGTTTCAGGGTCTGCTTCATGTGAACAGATCCAGACAGTCATCCAGCTCTGGCACAAGGCTGGACCCGTCACCATGGCAACAGTCAGCCCGACAGTGTTCTCTCTTCCGCCTCCGTTTGTACACACTTGTTTTCTTCTTCTCCTCCTTTTGTTCTTCTTCCCCCCTCTCTGTCTCCAGTCTAGTGTCTTGTGGTTCCTGAGAGATGGGAGGATTTGGGATCTGTAGCTTTTGTAGTTTCTCTGTAGTCAGGGCTGACTGGAGATTCTGGTAGAACCTAGAGATGACCAAATAAGTAAAAAAGTCAGAGCTGCCTGCAGCATGTTTGAATTCTGAAGTATAGAATTAGTGAGAACTAGTCTGAGTAGGAGAGAGCCATCAGCAGACGGACCTGTGGATCCGTCTGAGGTTCTCCTCCATCTTCTGATTGGCTATCCGAGTTAGGAAATGGATGTACTCGTGTTCAACCAGGAGCTTTCCTTCGTGGCTGAGAGGAACCTCCAGGCAGTGGGTGCTTCGGACAGCCTAGAGGGACAAAATACATTCACGCTTTTTACACAGTATAACGCAAGCAACACATGCAGCAAAGCAAGAGGGATGTTCTACTGCATGGATTGTCCAAAGTTCAACTGAATATTAAATGAAAACGAATGGTTCCGATAGTGATGGCATCCTGGAAATGTCATTGATGTCACAGAGCCTACCGTGATGATTTTTCCTGTCTTGCTGACAGTGAGACCAGAGTTCCTGAAGCCTGAGTTGATGGCCACTGAGTGCTAGAGAGACAATGCATGTTAATGACAGAGCGGTCCATTTATTTAATTAAAATACATTTATGTTGAACCCTCCCTGACAAGTCCATGTTCGTTAAATCAACACTGTGATCGTTCAACAATACACACAGACACACAAACTGTCATCCTCACCATCAGCTGAGCGTCATCCAGCCGCAGACACTGAACATGGAGTACAAAGGGCTCAAACTTAAACACTGCATCTCCACTGGACCTGGCCAGACCACCCATCTGAGGAACAAACACCATTTGCTCTTGTTAATATCAAATCCACATTATTAGATGAAAAATCAGTAGTGCAGAAGTCCATCATATCTCACCAGGTCCTCAGATCTGCATTCCTGGTGTGAGACAAACAGCCAAACGCAATTCTGTTTGAGGACATGACTGCTCTCTGGAGCCTAGAAGAGAGGACACGAGACAGGGATATAAAAGACAGACTTAGACACAGTGCTGTGGTAATAGACAATGTCATCTGTACCCGGCTAGAGCTACGTGAACCCTGCCTCTAACAAAAGTCAGTCCCTAACTAGTTCCCCAAGGTGCAGTTGATAGCTTGTTAGCCTGAGTAACGCCTCCCTCACCCCGTCGATGAGGACGACTCTGCCGGAGCAGGAGCTGGTGGTGAAGTACTCCTCACAGCTGTTGAGCAGAGACACTACATGTGCAATATCCTCATCCACGCTGCCCTTCTTACTCTGGTCCAGCTTGTTCAGACACTGATTCTTCCACTGACTGAACATTTTCTCCATAGCTAACGTTAACGTTAGCATTTAGTGTGGCTACAGGCGTTTCAGCGTCACGGTGTGTTTTTCCACAGTGTGAGCGGACGGGGCAACAATGTGTTTAAAAGCTCGGGACTTTAATGACAAAAGCAAAACAAACTTTAAATTGCATCTATTACATGCTACGCTTTGTAAACATTAGCTAGCCCTGCTATCCCACGGTGTTGTTTCTCCTTCTTGTGCGAAAACGGCGGCCAAGATATCAGCCAATGGTGTACAGCGCCGCCTGCTGTACTGGAGGCGATGTTCAGCATATCAATCAGTTACTGGTGTCATATTCTAACTTTTTAGTGAACACTTGCTAATGAGTCGCTGACAAAGCCGTGCTCCATGTACACGACCATGTATGGAATTAGACTATTGGTAAACTGGCACATTCCTATATATGATGATTGGAAAAAACAAATGTGTTGGATTATAAATGATTTAAATTGTAATTTGTTGTGTTGATGCATTTTTTTGTATATTTAAAATAAATTAATTTTATACAATAAAATTTAAGTATTCATTTAAAATGGAAGTATCCTGTAGAAACATTTCACAAAATTATACAGTCGACAGAAAGCTTATGATTTATACCTTTAATTGAAAATAATTGACAAATAAATACAAAAAATCAAATAAAAAGTCCTCCCCAAATTCAATCAATAAGTAAAGTAAGTGAAATAAACTACTATCTATTCATATTGTCCATTCAAAATACAATTGCAGTTCTTGCAGTAACTATAATTGTTTTCATGATTAATTTATGTAAATAATCAAATTCCCAGGAGCTGTATCTATTCATCATGTATTCAATTGTATAATGTACTGTTTTGTATTGTATTGGACTCCATACATCCATCCATTTTCCTCCGCTTATCCGGGGTCGGGTCGCGGTGGCAGCAGGCCAAGCAGGCTGACCCAGACTTCCCTCTCACCGGCAACATGTTCCAGCTCATTCTGGGGGATCCCAAGGCGTTCCCAGGCTAGCCGGGAGATGTAATCCCTCCAGCGTGTTCTGGGTCTTCCCCGGGGTCTCTTCCCAGTTGGACGTGCCTGGAAAACCTCCAGTGGGAGGCGTCCAGGAGGCATCCTAATTAGATGCCCGAACCACCTCAGCTGACTCCTTTCGACGCGAAGGAGTAGCGGCTTGACTCCAAGCTCCCTCCTGATGACCGAGCTCCTTACCCTATCTCTAAGGCTGAGCCCGGCCACCTTACGGAGGAAGCTCATTTCGGCCGCTTGTAGCCGCGACCTTGTCCTTTCGGTCACTACCCAGAGTTCGTGACCATAGGTGAGGGTAGGAACGTAGACCGAGTGGTAAATTGAGAGATTTACCTTCCGGCTCAGCTCCCTCTTCACCAAGACGGTCCGGTGCAGCGCCTGCTTTACTGCTGAAGCGCACCGATCCGCCTGTCGATCTCCCGCTCCATCTTACCCTCACTCGTGAACAAGACCCCGAGATACTTGAACTCCTTCGCTTGAGGTAGGCACTCCATCCCCACCTGGAGGGAGCAATCCACCGGTTTCCGGCAGAGCACCATGGCCTCAGATTTGGAGGTGCTAACTCTCATCCCCGCCGCTTCACACTCGGCTGCAAACCGCCCCAGTGAATGCTGGAGGTCACGATCCGAGGAGGCTAACAGGACCACATCATCTGCAAACAGCAGAGAGGCAATCCCGAGACCCCCGAACCTGACGTTCTCCGCCCCCAGGCTGCACCTAGATATCCTGTCCACGAAAGTCACGAAGAGGACCGGTGACAAAAGGCAGCCCTGGTGGAGGCCAACACCCACCGGGAACATGTCTTACTTATTGCAGAGAATGCGGACACAGCTCCTACTGCGGTCATACAAAGACCGGATCGCCCGTTGTAATGGGTCCGGCACCCCGTACTCCCGCAGCACCCCCCACAAGAACCCCCGAGGGACCCGGTCGAAAGCCTTCTCCAAGTCCACAAAGCACATGTAGACTGGTTGGGCAAACTCCCAGAACCCCTCCAGTAGTCTTGTGAGGGTAAAGAGCTGGTCCACTGTTCCACGGCCGGGACGGAATCCGCATTGCTCCTCTTGAATCTGAGGTTCGACAAATGGTCGGAGCCTCCTTTCCAGCAGCCTGGCATAAGCCTTCCCCGGGAGGCCGGGAGGCTGAGTAGTGTGATACCCCGGTAATTCGAGCACACTCTCCGGTCCCCCTTTTTGAAGATGGGAACCACCACCCCAGTCTGCCAGTCCATGGGCACTGGTCCCGACCCCCATGCGACATTGAAGAGGCGTGTCAGCCAGGACCGCCCAACCATGTCCAGCGATTTCAGCATCTCAGGGCGGATCTCATCCACCCCCGGCGCCTTGCCACCAAGGAGCTTTTTAACTACCTCAGCGGCCTCTGCCAGGGATATGGGTGAGCCTCCCCCTAGATCTTCAGGCACTGCCTCCTCTGCAGAGGACATGTTGGTCGGGTTTAGGAGTTCCTCAAAGTGCTCTTTCCACCGCCCGACGATGTCCCCCGTCCGGGTCAGCAGCCCCCCCCCCCCCCTGCTGAGAACAGCCTGGGGTAAGCCCTGCTTTCCCTTCCTGAGACGTCGGATGGTTTGCCAGAACCTCCTTGAGGCCAACCGAAAGTCCTTCTCCATGGCCTCCCCGAACTCCTCCCATGCCCGAGTTTTAGCATTCGCGACCACCACAGCTGCAGCCCTTCTGGCCTGCCGGTACCTGTCAGCTGCTTCAGGAGACCCCTGGGCCAACCAGGCCTTGAAGGTCTCCTTCAGCTTGACGGCTTCCCTCACCTCCGGTGTCCACCACCAGGTTCTCGGGTTGCCGCCACGACAGGCACCGATGAACTTCCGGCCACAGCTCCTAGCGGCTGCGTCCACAATAGAGGCTTTGAACATGGTCCATTCGGATTCCGTGTCCCCAACCTCCCTCGGGATGTGTGAGAAGTTCTTCCGGAGGTGGGAGTTAAAGACCTCCCGGACAGGGTCCTCCGCCAGATGTTCCCAGTTCACCCTTACTACACGTTTGGGCTTGCCGGGTCTTTCCAACCGGTTCCCCTGCCATCTGATCCAACTCACCACCAGGTGGTGATCAGTTGACAGCTCTGCTCCTCTCTTCACCCGAGTGTCCAAGACATACGGCCGCAAATCAAATGATATGACTACAAAGTCGATCATTGATCTCCGGCCTAAGGTGTTCTGGTACCAGGTACACTTATGAGCCACCTTATTTTCGAACATGGTGTTCGTTATGGCCAAACCGTGGCAAGCACAGAAGTCCAATAACGAGACACCATTCGGATTCAGATCGGGCAAGCCGTTCCTCCCAATCACCCCCCGCCAGGTTTCTCCGTCGTTGCCCACGTGAGCGTTGAAGTCTCCCAGGAGAACTATGTAGTCGGTAGGCAGCGCCCTTTCCAGGACCCCTCCCACCGACTCCAAGAAGGCCGGATACTCTGAACTGCTGTTTGGTGCATAAGCACAAACCACAGTCAGAGCCTTGCTCCCCGCAACCCGTAGGCGCATGGAGGCGACCCTCTCGTTCTCTGGGGAGAACTCCAACACAGCGGCGCTCAGCCGGGGGCTCGTGAGTATCCGCCGACGAGCTCCCCTCCTGGGTCTGGCTCCGGGAGGGTGCCCCGGTTTCCCTGGTCCGGGCGAGGAGGCTGAAGTACGTGGGCTGCTTATCATTAGGGTCGTTTTGAACCGTTCTTAGTCTGGGCTCTCCCCTGAGACCTGTTTGCCTTGGGAGACCCTACCAGGGGCTAATGCCCCGGACAACATAGCTCCCAGGATCACTGAGCCACTCAAACTCCTCCACCACGTTAAGGTGGCGATTCAACGGTATAACCTGAATGTGACACCTGTGTATTAATTATGTAGTTTGCATGATATTCTGTAAAATGCTTTGGCAACAACATGTTTAATTAAGCTAAATGCCAATATGACTAATTGAAAAGGAAGCTAATTGAATTGAATTGAGAGTGAGAATGAAAAGGAGAGAGAAAGAAAAGAGAGAGACAGGCCCTCATAGTGACTGCATCCAGAGCCACACCAATGAAGGTTATGCTCTGAGAGGGGCTCAGAGAGCTCTTTTCCATGTTCCCCCTGAGACCCAGCCGGGCCACTTGAAAGAGAAGGCGAGCGGTATCCTGTACCGCCTGAAGCTGGGATGGCACACAATTCAGCCAATCTTCCAGGTATGGCAGTTACCTCATGCCCTGTGATTGCAGGGGGGAAAGGGCAGCAGCAATGCACCTTGTGAACACTCGTGGGGAGAGTCCGAATGGAACCACCCTGAACTTAAAGTGACGGCCTTGAAAGGCGAAAAAAAGAAACTGTCTGTGGTAAAGCACAATGGGAACATGGAAATAGGCCTCCTTCAAGTAGACAGACGTGAACCACTCTCCTCCGGAAACAGCACACATGTGCTCAAGTTGAGCACAACACTGTGCTCAACATGTAAATGGACTGGACTTGTACAGCACTTTTCTAGTCTTTCCGACCACTCAAACTACTTGTCGTCATCATTCACCCATTCACACCCATTCATACGCTGATGGTAGGGGCTACCATGCCCACCATCAGGACGAACTAACATTCACACACAGGCACAGCTATGGTTGCAATTTTGGACACATCGACATGTGACTAGCATGGAGCCGGGGATCAAACCGCCGATCCTTTAATTGAAGGACGACCCTGCTCTCCACTAAGCCACAGTTGCCCCCGTGGAATGGCAAGACCTTCAGGAACTTGTTGAGTCCCCTCAGATCCAGGACTGGACCCAGTCTTTTTTTTCGCCTCTATTTTTTTACACGAGAAAATAGATTGTGTAGAACCCCCAGGCTGTGACAGATTGTCCCCTTGGCCAGGGGCGCAGACAACTCTTGGCTCAGGGCTTGGGCTTTTCCCGGATCAGTGATGATGGTCATTTTGACCCGGCTGAAAGCTGGGGGTCAGCGTCAGAATAGAGGCTTGTACCCATGGGTTTGGGTGGAAACCGCCCAGAGGTCTGATGCATGAGCTGCCCATGTAGCTGATATGCTGCTGGGAGAAATAACAAACAGCTGGCCCGGAGACATCAGCTCCTGGCCCCCCTGGCGGTTAGGCCTCTCAGTGGGGCGCTGAGGTCAATGGCAGCTACTAGGGTGAGCTGGGGGCTGAAGGTGGCTTTGGGGGGGCCTACATGGGACCCCTAGGCCTGCAGGGTGGGGGCATGTCCCTGTGAAGACCAGAGTACTGCTGTCTGGTCTGATTAGCTTGAACAGTCTGCTGAAGCGACCCTAGAGCAGCTGAACTGAACAGCTCCCCGGGTTACACTGGGACAGTACGGAGTAGTGCTGGGCGGTACCGGTGTTAATTTCCCGTATGATATGAATTTTTCACACACCGTCATACATGCACAGGCGAAACAACTGCTGTCGCTCTTCAACAAGCAGCAAAATATATTGTTCGCCGCTGAGGGCGCTACGGTCGGAGCTAGTTGTCTTAAGTGTATTGAGAGGGACCCCTAGTCATGGTTATAACAACAATTAATAACCCACAACTAACGCTCTTTAGCAGAGCAAAACACCACGACACAACAGTTTGTGAAACAAACAATTTGTAACACTAATAATTGTACATTTATAAAATTTCACCGCCGAACTGCATGCTGGGCACAGCTCGCTAACAGCTGGGAGAGGCTCTGTCGCTACAGTAACGTTACATTAAAGAACAGAAAAGAGCAATGCAGGATGAACAAAGACTGAACAACAAAAGGTATTTTGGTTAGACACATATGAAACGCTGATTACCGTGTAATATGTGTGGTATTTGTTATAAATGTACGTTGGTACATAGAGGGTGATAAGAAGCTGTACGTGGAGGGGCTTAGGACCCAGGGGAATGTAGGTGAAGGAAACAGGAAGTGACGGAACGGAAGACACGCCACACAAACAGCTGTTCACCACTTAATGCTTTAACGCAGTGGTTCTCAAACTTTTTCTGTCGCGCCCCACTTTGGAGGAAGAAAAAATGTTCATGCCCCACCGCCCCAACAAAATTGTAACAAAATGGTCCATGTTGAATTTTTATTGAAATAACATTTTGTGACTCCTCCGTCTGTGCTTTTTCAAATAATAGAATAAAGAAAATTGCAATCACTTTTAAGTAAACCAGATTGCGTGTTTACCGTGGAGCATTTTGATGTGTACTACGGAGCAGTTTACAACACAGCTGGTTTCCGAGACAAATCTTTGTAGCGCTGCAAATTAATGAGGCAGATGTTTGTGATGTTGTCATGAGGTGAAAATACACAATGTGGACAATAACGCATCAGAGGCAACACGAAAAGCAAAGCCATAAAATTAAGAATTCAACCAGCCAAGAACACAGATGTGTCAAGTTGAGTTAATTTGAGTTTGGCTGAAGGTCACCAGTTAACAGGGTCCCTTCTTAAACCGTAACCCTGCTCTGCTATGCCCCGCCCTCAGTCACTAAGTCATAATGAGATACGTATCTCATAATAATGATAGTATCTCATTATTATGAGATAGTAAGTCATTATGAGATGCTAAGTCATTATTTTGAGATAGTATCTCATTATGACTTACAGGATCTGTATTTTTTCCTCAGTGGCGGAAACGGGCTTCCATACATTTCGCCATGTATTTATTAATTACTGAAGAAAAAATAAAAATCTGCATTTCCCCCTGTGCCCCACAGTTTGAGAACCACTGCTTTAACGCGAAAAAACAAATACCGTGATACCGCCAGAATTTTACAAAATACAGAGATATGCATTTTTGGTCATACCGCCCAGCCCTGCTGAATACCAATAGTTGCGAAAGGCGACCAGCAATTGGCAACCTTCCCCAGACTATGGCCGTGCTCCCGAGCAATTGCTCTAACCACGCACCACCAAAAAAAAAAACAAATCCCCCGACGAACCCAAAGTGTACCGCCGCTATACCTAGCAGGGGATTGTGCTCCCACACAAGTCTTTGGCACCAGCCGACACTTACCTGAACGCATCAATCTAATACAATGGTAGGGGAAACACTGCCGTCTTTTCAAAATAAACTTCCATCTTCCCAGGAAACAACTCGGTTAGATTTCCGCATCAAAAAAAGATTGTGAAATACTGAGTTAGGTTTAGGCAACAATTGCTCGCTCAGGTTCAGGAAAGACCGTTGTTTGGGTTAGAATAAGTACAGAAGTGCTGTTACTGAAGTACGTTGCTTTGTGACAAATCTACATTGACTTATTGTTTCACATGGGGATCGAACAGCTATTATGTTGTACTCTCACAGCAGTATGCATTAACTGTTTCTTTTTATGTACATGTTACGGGTCCCAGGAATGGTACCACAGCAACAAAATGAACATCCTGTAGGACACGGGTAAAGTTCAGCAGAAATAAAGACACGAGCCGTTGAGTTCTTCTTCCAGATTACATCTCATTCTTTACTTAAAAACAACATTCAATGTAACACCACTGTGTGTGTTGCAGCAGTCCCTATTACAGTCTCTGAAATGTACAAGTGTCAAACAGTATGGTTATCTTACAATTCTTGACAAACATGTATTCACCGCAACTAGCACAATACATATTCAATGTACTTCTCACAGTATTCCACGATACTCAACATAAAATACACTTAATCACATGTACACGAGTGATTTAGGGCAACGGTAAAGATACAGTGCAATTTACAGCAATTCTCAACTGTATTTATAACAAGCTATGTTAACTGTCTGAAAATAGATTTGACCTTGACACTTATGATGGACCTGCATATCACACAGAGATACAAAACAAGTTCACTAAACGTTTAAACAGCAGCATGTACAGTGTTAGATCCGGGGGTTCTCTGGCCCGATACGGGGCTACCTACTGACTCAGCTCTCTATTAAAAGATTGGCGAGCTGGTGTTCTGTCGAGGAAACTCGCCTGGCTTCTGCTAACTACCGTTACTCCTGACGTCTACCCTGCTTCCTCTGGTAACGTGCACTCGGCCGAGGGGCCACCCTGGCCGGGCGCTTCTACCTCGTCGCGTCAGTTATGGCAGCTTTCCTCTTCTGGATCTGGGCTCTTGGTAAATTGCCAGGTTAGGTTTTAACGGCTAGGATTATAACTAAAACCGTAAGGGTCTGTTAAGTGGACCGGTCACTAGGATAACCATTAAGAACTCTTGTTAACATACAATATATTTAACCTTTTACTGCCACGAGGAACTTCTACTACCTCAGCAAATGAATGCTCTTGAGAAATTTACTTTAAATGCAGATTAGATATTTATTGCAGGTTATATTAGCAGGGGCACAGCTACAGCTCACATAAAATAATACTATACTTGATTCAATCAGGATACAATTTCTTCTCAGGTTATACTCATTAATTTTCGATGCCGAGGCGGCTCGGTGGAGCTGGATTCACGATGTAATAAAAAGTCCTTTGTGGGGTTTTCAGGAGCTGAAGGTCCGGCCGAACCTTCAGCTCCTCCTGCGAGGCCAACGAAGTCCGTTCAGCGCTCTCTCAGACTCAGTACAAAGTCTTTAGGGCAGCTGCGTCCATCTGTTGTCCGGTTGTTAAAGTCAAACAGGGGGGAGAGGAAAATCTCCGTCTTTCAATCTTTGTTCAGGAACGGCTGTCTTCTTTCCGTGAACAGAGACGAAGTCCTCCGATGCGGCTGTCGAGGTCCAGTGTTTCCTCCGTGGAGCACTTGGGTGGCTCCCCCGTTGAATCCCGTCTTGCTATTTGCAAGTCTCTCTTTTTATAACACTTTGAGCTCTCTCTCCCCCCTCCTCCCCAACACTCCCTCACTCGGCATGTGATTTACATGACATCATTGATTATGTGTGTGTGCTGCGAACAACACCCATCTTTCTGTGTGCTGATGCTCTCACTTCCTTCATTTTCGAGCATGTTTCAGGTTACATCCGTGGACATGTTCGGACATCACCCCAACATCTGTTATGATCTCATCTTTTAAGGTCACCACCCTGCTTACATCAGCTCTTTCCACCCATACACAGACTTCACTTCTTACTCAGTTATACATACATTATTATTATCAGTTTACATTGTTAAATCACTTCGTTATTCTTATGTTATACATACTTGCTTTAAAATGATTACTGTGATTTCATCACTATTATATGCTTTGTGTCCTTTTATCCTACTTTCATATCGAACTGTATTCCTTAATTTAAGGCAGCGTTCCTGGGATCTCAACCTTCTTTTTTGACAACAGCTTTAAGCTCTATAAACTGTCATTAGCCCTTAACTAATATGTATTCTGTCTTTATCCCTGCTCTGGAACTCAAGGCACTTGTTCTGAACTAACAGTAGTCACATTGTACACATGTGCTCTAAATCTCGGGTGGGCGGCCTGACTGCCGGAGTTGCTCTGGACCCAGGCGCTGAGGCGGACGGCCTGACGGGCAGAAGGGCTCAGGGGGATGAAGTGATGGCCCAGCGGGGTAAGGGACTGGAGGTCGCTGCATCACGTAGGTGGCAGCGGCAGGAAATGGTGATTGCAGGCATTCGGCAGCGGGGTCCAGAACTGGAGGTTGCTGCGGCTCTGAAGCAGCGGCGGTGGCTGCAACTGGGGCCCGCTGCTGCTCGTAGACGGCCGGGTCCGGGGATAGCTGCGGCGCAGAGGCGGCAGCTGGAGTCGGCCGGACCGCCGACAGGACACGGGGAGTAGGAGTCGGCCGCGGCCCAGCGGGAACGGGGGTCTGACCCTTCCTCTGCCTCCTACGAGGGTTGAAAGGGCAGTCCATCTGGTCATGGTTTGCCTTCTGGACACTCCGAGGCCCTCCAAAGGCCAGGTAGGTTCCCGTAAACTGTTCATACCACTCAGGGTGGTCTGCTGAGTCCATTTGGGTCCTCTTAGGGGTGGAAGGGCAGCTTAGCTCGCGGTTAGCTTTCTGGAAGCTCCGAGGCCCTCCCCTGGCCAAGCGGGTTCCCCAAAACTGGTCTGCTAAGTCTTTCATGGTCAGATCGTTCTGTCACGTTCTCTCAGGTTCAGCTAAGACTCAAGTGCAGACACAGACACTGGAGACGAGGTGAAGTTTAGAAGTAGGAATCTTTACTGGTGATCAAAAAGGTCATAAACAAAAACTTAAAGCAACTCCAACAGGGAGCGGGCAAAAAATCCAAAGTCACAAAAAAAAGGCAAAGGTACAAACCAGGAGCAAACACGAGGACCAAACACTGGAGCACAGGGCAGACACAACAGACAGGGGAACGAACAAGGATGATCTGACAACCAGAAAAGGGAAAGCAGGGGAGTATATATGTGTTGGGTGATGAGAAGATTGAAAGCAGCTGGGTGGACTGGGCAGGTGAGTAGGATGAGTGCAATCAGGGGAAACACACACAGACACAGAGGCAGAGACACAGGAACACAGGGGGCAAAGCCTAAACCGTGACAAATACTTTTATTCTCATACTTATATTCAACGCTTTCCGTGAAATTTTGCCAATTCAAATGAATGTACAGAAATATATGAAGCCCTGGCATAAATTCAGTCAGGAAGACTATACTCTTTTATGCTTAAGCCTGTAGTTTATTTCTCATACATCTGCCAATCACTCATGCATGCTCACTCATTATTTCCTTGCTGTCATTGTTCGAGGCTGTTAATCAGCTGTTTAGATCAGCTGGTCTCCTCTATCCAATAGCACAACAACACGATTACATTGTTATCCTATCATCTTGCTGCTGTCTCTTTAAATATGATTGGCGCTCTACCTTCAGTACGTTCATGGTGCTGTTACGCACCCCTCCGCCTCCTCATCTCCTCCCAGTCTTCATCAATTCATCATTCTATCAGCCTCATCAGCACCACCAGTGTCTGGACTCCATGGGGGGGTTTATCTTGCTGCTGCTCAGGGCAGACGCCCCTCCATTACAAATCTCCCTGTAGAGTCCAAGCACCAAAGACTGTGAAGACTTTATC